>NC_057800.1:428264402-428460379 GCF_018294505.1 Triticum aestivum
ATTGATTGGGAGGGGTGTGGCATACCGCAAAATGGATGAAACGGACCTCCTACGGTCGAAACGGGGGTCCTGTTGATCGGTAGGGGTGTGGCGTACCACAAAACGGACGAAACGGACCTCCTACGGTCGAAACGGGGGTCCTGTCCATTGGGAGGGGTGTGGCGTACCGCAAAATGGGATTCCACGGGATACTGTTCATCTCCACCGTCGACCTCCTCCAGCCTCCACGGGCTACCGTCGACCTCCTCCAGCCTCCACGGGCTCCTGTTCATCCAGCCTCCACAGCGCACTACTCCACCGGCTACTGTTCAAGCACCCCTCCACCGTCTACTGTTCATCCAGCCCTCCACACCACGGGGTCCTGTTCAACCACCCCTCCACGGGCACCCCTCCACCGTCTACTGTTCATCCAGCCCTCCACAGCACGAGGCCCTGTTCATCCAGAGGCAACGCCACCGCTCACTGTTCATCCAACCCCCCCGCAACACTCACTGTTCATCCAATCGATCGGCTTCAGTTAGCAACAGTAGCGAAGGAATCGCTCGATCGGGTTCAGTTAACAGCCATCGATCGATAGCTCGGGTTCAGTAACGCGTAGCCTTCAGTGCAATCGCTCGGGTTCAGTTAGAGCCCAACCCCTCGCTCGGGTTCAGTTAGAGCTAACGCCTCGCACACACGCGCGTACGTGTACGAGAGAAACGCGCATCGTTTGGCCCCGACCTCCCACCATAACCGGGAACTCCCAGAAATTTTCCTCGCCCTCGCTTCTACCACGATTTTTTCCATCATGGACGGCCCAAAGAATGTCATGCAGCTGCGTCTCTGGCCCGCCCAGGACGAAAAGCCCATTTTCTGTCATGATTTTTGTCATAAAAGTAGGTGCCCACCACATCTATGAGGATACTGGGTTTTGTCACAATTATTGTCATAGAAGTGTCATATGTATGACAGAAAATTTTTCGTTCGGCCCAAAATGTCACGGATGTGTCTTTTTTGTAGTGGGAGCCAAGCGTGGTCTTTAGTTCTTTAGGGGTGCCATGTCTTACCCCCGCTTTGCACAATGTACGACTGCCCAAGGATTTTAAGGGCCCTCGTAAGGTACCCAATTACACCGCCGATTTGCAACCAGAGTCATGGGTTGAAAGTTATGAGATGGCAATGGAGATGTTGGATGTGGATGAATCGGTGTGTGCTAAATACTTCACCATGATGTTGGAGGGGACAGCTCGTACTTGGTTAAAGATCTTACTAACTAACTCTGTCGGATCATGGGCCGAATTAAAACACCGTTTTATCCATAATTTTAAGGATACTTGTAAGCAGCCTATGTTGATTGTGGACCTGGACGCTTGTGTTCAAGAGGATGGGGAGTCTACAACCCATTGGGTGAAGAGGGTCTCAGCTATTCTGCATTCGTCGGATCGCATCAATGCAGATACAGCAATGTTAACGTTGGAGGGCAATTGCCATTTTCTACCGCTAAAACAGAAGTTAGGAAGGCTCAAACGTCACTGCAATGATATGTCAATGCTTATGGTCGCTTTGATTAAATTTGCCGATTCAGATAATACCAAAGACCCTGACTCAGAGGAGGACAAACCGGGGAAAGGGAGAAGAACGACAACTCCAAGGGGCAGCAGCATAACCCGGTAGGTCATGGGAACAATGGTAAGCGCAAGGAAAACAATAGTTTGGACTTTGTGGCTAACACTAATGCTCAGGATAACTGTCAGCGTCGTAAGGGCAAACAACCCCAAAGGGGTGGAGGTTCATGCCCCAATCTGGAGCGCCTGTTAAATCAACCTTGTCCAAAGCATGGATTGAAGGAGAGGCCAGCTTCACATCTTTGGAAGGATTGTTACATCATGCGAGACTTCAAGAACTCCAATATGTTTCAATACGACAATGGCCCGCCCGACGGTTCAGGAGGTGGTTTTCCTGGGCCGGGTTATGGAGGTGGTAGCTCCGGTTTAGGATTTCAAGGCAATCAAATCGGACATAGCAATCAAGGGAAGCAGGGCAACTAGGGAAGTTATAACCATCAGGGGAATCAGCAGCAACAGCAGTCGGGTTATCAGAGCAATCCGAAGCAGTTGAATAGTGGGCAGTATCATGTATTCACCACTAGCTTGTGTAAGTGTGATCAGAAGCTTCATAAGAGGGTCGTGAACTCTGTTGAACCGGCAGTGCCTCAGTATTTGCGCTGGTTTGAGCAACCCATTTTATGGAGTAGAGAGGATCACCCACCCCAGGTTGATAATCCAGGTCATCTGGCTTTAGTGGTGGCACCTCAAGTTGGGGGGTATAAGTTCACCAAGGTGCTAATGGATGGGGGAAGCAGTATCAATATTCTTTACTATGACACCTTCCGCTGTAAGGGGTTGACAGATAAGAATCTTAAACCGTCGAACACCATTTTTCATGGTGTGGTGCCCGGTAATTCTGCATATCCAGTGGGCAAGATAACCCTAGAGGTGGCCTTTGGAGATGATCATGATTCAAGGTCAGAAACATTGACTTTTGAGGTGGTGAAAATCAAGGGTCCGTATCACGCCCTATTTGGGCGACCGGCTTATGCCAAGTTCATGGTGAGGCCGTGTTATGTTTATCTGCAGCTTAAGATGCCAGGTCATAAGGGGACCATCATAGTACATGGGAGCGGGAAAATTGCTTTGGAATGTGAGGAAGGTGATGCGGCCTACGCTGAGTCGGTTTGTGCCATGGAAGAGCTGAAGTTTTATAAAGACAAGGTTGATCCGGCAGACATGACTTCTTTGAAAAAGCCAACTACGGAGCACGATCCGGCGTTGAAGTTTAAATCAGCCACAGACACCAAGATGGTTGATTTTGTTCCTGGCAATTCATCCAAGTAGTTCAGCATCAACGCTAACCTGGATCCCAAATAGGAAGGCGCGCTCATCGAGTTCATCCGTGAGAACTAGGACATCTTTGCATGGAAGCCTTTTGACATGCCAGGTGTACCGAGGGAACTCGCTGAGCACACACTTAATATAGATCCTAAGTTTAAACCGGTCAGACAGTTTCTCCGCCGCTTCAACGAAGAAAGGCGCAAGGCTATCGACGAGGAGGTAGCTCGGCTGTTGGCCGCAGGGTTTATCGTGGAGGTCTTTCACCCGGAGTGGTTGGCTAATCCGATGCTGGTTCTTAAGAAGAACGGCACTTGGCGTATGTGTGTGGACTACACAGATTTGAACAAGGCTTGCCCAGCAGATCCCTTTGCCCTCCGTCGTATTGATCAGATTATTGATGCTACAGCGGGTTGTGACCGTTTGTTTTTTTGGATGCTTATTCTGGTTATCATCAGATCAAAATGGAAGTTAAAGACCAGGAGAAGACAACTTTTATAACTCCCTTTGGAGCCTTCTGCTATGTCTCCATGCCCTTTGGGCTCAAGAGTGCCCATGCGACTTATCAACGCTGTGTTCAGAATTGTCTTCATAAGCAGATTGGGCGTAATGTTCACGCATATGTGGATGATATTGCGGTAAAGTCCAGGAAGGAGGAAACATTGATAGATGACTTGAGAGAAACCTTTGATAACCTTTGGGTTTATAAGATGATGCTTAATCCGGACAAATGTGTGTTTGGTGTTCCGGCAGGCAAGCTCTTGGGTTTTCTGGTGTCTAACAGGGGCATTGAGGCTAATCCGGAAAAAATTTCAGCAATTACGTCTTTGGCTAAACCGGCGTGTATCAATGACGTTGAACGTTTAGCCAGCCGGATTGCGGCTTTGAGCCAATTTATCAGTCGTCTCGGGGAGAAAGCTATCCCTTTATATCAGATGCTAAAGAAAACGGATGACTTTGTCTGGAGCGATGCGGCTGATAAAGCGTTTGAGGATCTGAAGAGGCAGTTAGCTAAACCACTCGTGCTTGCAGCTCCGATAGATAAAGAGCCTTTACTACTATATGTGGCTGCTAATGCCAGGGCTGTTAGTGTGGCTATTGTCGTGGAGCGCAAGGAGGCCGGAAAGGAATATCCGGTTCAACGGCCGGTTTATTAATATCAGTGAGGTGCTTATCGAATCAAAGCAGATGTATCCACATTAGTAGAAGCTGGTGTATGGGGTGTTTATGGCAAGCCGCAAGCTCAAACATTATTTCCAGGGCCATCCTATCACAATGGTCAGTTCAGCCCCTCTGGGAGATATCATTCAAAATAGGGAAGCAACTGGCCGGATTGCCAAGTGGGCTATTGAGCTTGGACCTCACGGGCTGAAGTATACACCTCGCACAATGATTAAATCTTAGGCACTCGTGGACTTCATCAACGATTGGACAGACTTGCAGGCACCAGAGGAAAAGCCGGACAATACTTATTGGACTATTCACTTTGATGGGTCCAGGAAATTGGAGGGATCGGGGGCTGGAGTCATATTAACTTCCCCATGAGGTGATAAGTTCTGTTATGTTCTTCGCTTAATGTTCCCTTGTACTAACAATGCAACTGAATACGAGGCCTTACTTCACGGTCTTCGGATGGCTAAGGAGATGAACTTAAGCCGGGTTAAGTGCTTCGGTGACTCGAACCTGGTGGCCCAACAGGTATCTGGCACTTGGGATTCTAAGGACCCGCTCATGGCTGCATGTCAACGAGAGGTGGACATAGTGGCTGGTCATTTCAAGGGTTATCAAGTTGACCATATAGACAGGCAAAAAAATGAAGCAGCGGACGCTTTAAGTCGCCTAGGCTCTCAGTGTAAACCGGTGCCACCTAATATCTTCCTTGACGTACTGCATAATCCGTTGGTCAAGATACCCACAGAGGAGGAGTTGGCTATTCCTGACCTAGAGGCCCAATTGGTGACAGCTTTGCATGTTATACCGGATTGGACAGTCCCGTACTTGGCTTACATGAACTGGGGCAAGTTACTAAAGGACGAAACCTTGGCCCGGCAGATAATCCGGTGTTCCAAGTCAATGACCATAATCAATGGGGAGTTACATCGTTACAGCGTCACAGGAGCAATTCAGCGTTGTGTGTCTCCTCAAGAGGGTTGTGAGATTTTGCGAGAAATCCATGAAGGAGATTGTGGTCACCATGCCGGTTCAAAATCCTTGGTGGCTAAGGCTTTTCGTCACGGTTTCTATTGGTTGACAGCTCATGCTGATGCTGAGGATTTAGTCAAAAGGTGTGACGGTTGTCAAAAATTTGCACGCCGCACTCATGTTCCGGCTCAAGAGTTGAGAATGATTCCAATCACTTGACCGTTTGCAACTTGGGGGCTCGATATGGTTGGACCCTTTAAGAGACCCAAGGACAAAAAGACCCACCTGTTAGTGGCAGTTGACAAATTTACCAAATGGGTAGAAGCAGAGCCAGTCAGTAAGTGTGATGCATCCACGGCGGTTCAATTCATCAAAAAGGTGATATCCGGTTTGGTTTTCCACATAGTAGTATTACTGATAATGGCACTAATCTGTCAAAGGGTGAGATGGAGGAATTTTTCCAACATGAGCACATCCGGCTTGATGTAGCATCAGTGGCTCACCCCCAGTCTAATGGTCAAGCAGAGAGGGCAAATCAAGAATTTTTGAGAGGTATTAAACCCCGGCTTATGTTTCCATTAAAGCGTACACCGGGTTGTTTGGTGGAGGAGTTACCTTCTGTGTTATGGAGTATCAACACCACACCTAACAGATCTACGGGTTACACACCTTTCTTCATGGTTTACGGAGCAGAGGCGGTTCTCCCTAGTGACATCCGTCATGACTCATCCCGTGTGACGGCTTATGTTGAAGCTGAGAATGAGATAGCACGTCAGGACTCACTAGACCTGCTAGATGAGGAGCGTGATTTAGCAGCAGCACGCTCGGCGATTTATCAACAAGATCTCCGATTTTATCACAACCGCCGGGTTAAGACCAGAACTTTTCAAGAAGGTGATCTGGTGCTCCGGCTCATCCAGGATCAGATTGATATGCACAAGTTATCCCCACCTTGGGAAGGACCTTTTGTGGTCAGCAAAAATCTGCACAATGGGTCATACTACCTCATTGATGTTCGAGAGCACAAAGACTCACGTAAATCGGAGGATGAGACCAAGCGGACGTGGAATATAGCCCTTCTTCGGCCTTACTATACTTGAGCCACAGGCTCTTCTTATGTACATACTTATGACAATGTATATATTATATAATAAACCGGAGCCTCGGCTAAAGCAGGGTCTCTGTTCTTTTTTACATCATGTGTGGTTTCACAAGGGTTCCTACTGACAAAGAGTTTTATTAACCCGGCCTATAAGGCCACATAGATTTCAAGCAAGTCACTAGGGGGCTTGGTCGTATCCGAACCATCGCTACACCTCTTGATCGGTTTAAAAACGAAAAAGGGATATCACTAGGGGGCTTGGTTGTCTTCACACCATAGCTACACCTCTTGATAGGATTCAAAGCCAAAAGGAAATTATGTGGAACCAAAGAGAGTCTGTAGCATCAAGCACAACTCAAACATAGGTAACCACTGAGCACAACTGAAATATTACCTGGGGCCCCTTGCTTCTCAAAGAATAACGAGTTTGCAACCTTGTAATAGGCTATCAAGCCAGGCTTGGAAGCCAGGTGTATTCACCTAAAACCCCGGGTTATCCTGCCTTTTTAAGTAAGCCACTCCATCCAGGTAAACCTGGTATGACCCATCAGACGTTTGACAAGTTAATCCCATGGACCTTGAACTTGTCAAAGTTAAAACGGTGATTGGTTAAAGATTGAGGTCCATCTTAAAAGGCTTTGCAAAATGGTTTAACTCAGCGGCCTGGCAGCCCATGAAAAGCCTCGATTTAGGGCCTGACAGCCCATGAAAAGCCTTGTCTATTTTCTTTTTGATTTGCTATTTTTTATATATCTTTTGTTAAGGGATTTATGAATATTTTTCTGATAAACCGGTGTTCATTACAACCCGGCGTGACTATCAACGTTTAGTTGTCAGTACATGATCAATTTTAAACCGGTAGCATATTGCTCCGGTCTGGTTTTGACTAGATGTCACCAGCACTATACGAACAAATCAGCGGTTGTTATGGCCCACTATGGTTTTTATGTGAACCGACAAGAAGGCAAGGAGTCATCAACACTCCGAATTGGTGTTTTTCACCGTTACTATACAAGCCGTTGGTCAGCCAACGAGGTATGTCACAGATATCATCTATTGTATCTGGTTAATATAAATCTTGGTTATCCATCCAAGTTATGTATATATTTTTGGCATCATGACCCGTCCAGTGGTAAACCACTAGGATGCTTTCAGGTTCTTATATGCAGGAACACAAATCATACTGGACTATGCATAAATAGATCACAAAAAGCGGAACAAGTTTTCAAGGTATCAAGCAACACAAACATGCTCGATGGCATGGCAGATAAAGGTGTTCTTGCTATCCTATTACAAGGCACTTCAAATGGCCCAAATTGCATAATTGTTTTCACAAAGTAGCAGAGTGTAACTGCTAAACCGGCCATCGGTTTAGGATTCCTCATCTGGACGGCTTGACGATTGAGGGTCATCTAGCGCGGTCACATCCTCTTCATTCCTCCCGAGATGCTGGAAATCAACCGTTGGCCAATCGATTCCGATTAAAGCTTGAAACACGGCCTCTTCATGGATAAGGCTAGAGGGGTGAATGTCAGGAGCATAAGTATGCCTACGGATTGGAGGCACAAGCTCTTCAACATCATGGATCACCGCGGGCTGTCTCTTTCCCTCAGCATCGTAAACCGGTTGGAAATGAGATAAATCTGTGTCTCCCGCCGGTTTGCTTGCTATTGTCCGCATCTCCTTTGCCAGCCTTCGCAGATCGTCATTATTGAAGTCTGAGCCGTCTTCTTTCACGCCAGGATACCCTTTGATGATATCTGCCGGTTCAAGATCCGGAATCCATGCCTTGGCCCGGATTAGCCCGGTCAGTGCTCCTGATCTTGCGGCTGATCTCTTCAGTTCATTGATCCAGGCAGGTAGCATGGCCAGCTTCTCAATTGTTTCCTTTATCAACGATGGCGCCGGCTTGTTATACGCTACAGTGCAAATGGCATGTTGGGATCCAGAGAATAGCTGTTCTATCAAGGTGTACGCCGCTTTAAGTTTCATCCGCATGTCCGAGCCCAGATGAGCAATGCGGGTCCCTGTCATGGTTCAGCATCAGTAAACCGGCCATTGATAAGATCTTATGATTAGACAAAGTGTTTGAGCGAAGCACTTACCAAACACAGCGGAAGTCATGGTGTTAATCTGCCGCTTTAAGCTGGTTAGTTCTTCAACCACCGGTTTCAGGGCTGCCTCTGCGTCCTCGGCCTTTTTTGTCAAACCGACCTTTTCTGTTTCCCAGTCAGCACACTCCTTGTTGAAGGTCTCTTTCCATAGCTGCCAAGGCATTGGTCAGCTCTTCTTTGGCTTTGGAAGCCTCTTCTTGTTGAGATTTTACATTCTCTTGAAGGTCTGCGGTTTGAGCATCCTTCTTATTCAGCTCAGCCTACAAAGGTGAGATATATCATCAAAACAGGTTATGAAGTACCAAGCGTATAACAAGTTTTGCACTTTGTAATTGGGGGCTAATGCCTATTTGTTCTATCATCAACATATTTTTTACAAGTCTCAAGTACAATGCAAGCATTATCCTTAACACTTGGGGACTAATGTACATATGTTCAAAGCTAACACATTGATTCAAGACCCGGTTTACCTCACAAAGCTAAACCAACCCTTGGGGGCTACACAGGCGAAACACTACAGGAATATAATGATCACGTCTGATTTACTTCACACGATCAATTGGTATATGGAGGACAAGTTTGTAAAAGTTAAATGTATTCTATAGTCCCGGTTTATGATTGTCATCATAAACTGGCCCTTGGGGGCTACTTGGGTTGATGTTTGTACTTTGGATTCAAGAAAGCAAAGTGATGAAAATACCTCATAGCGCTCTTTCATCAGGTTCACCAAACCGGCTTCATAATCCCGGTTTGAGTGCAGACGGTTTAGAAAACTGGGGTGGAGTTCTTGAGCACTGAGATGGGCGTAGCTTGACAAGACAGTGCTCCATTTTCCTTTTTCCATGGCAGCACGCTCTTCCTTGGCACTATGTTTGGCCAAGATTACAGGATGGCCAGGAGAGGTGTGACCAATACCAATAATGATAACTTCGTCCTCTTTGTGCCCAGCAACTTTTTTCTGGAGTTGATGGAGTTTCAGTAGCTCTCACAGGACTAGAATGCCTGTCATCAGCTCAGATTGGATCGGCCGATTCAGCATCAGGCGCAGCAATGTCAACTTCTAGTTGTTCGTCGAGATTGTGATCTTGAGGGGGTGGCTCATCAAAAGTAGCTTCAGGATTGGGACCCTCTGGTTCCATAGTTTGTTCCGGTTCAACCGTTTGCTCTGGTTCATGAACCACCTAGTCTTCGGGCGGATTGTTCACCTGAGCCTTTTTGTTGGGTCTGGCTTTGGCTCTAAAAGCAGGACAAGATGCGAAAGTTAAGCATAGTATACAAAGTATGGAAACATTCAAAGAAGGGGTTTAAGTACTTACCCAGCTACAGTTTTGAGAGGAGGAAGTTGGGTCACTGTTGACTCGCCAGAAGATGAGGGAGGTGTCACCTGATAATTTGAATCGGACGGATTAAGAGGTTGTTGGAAATAACATGCCTTGGGATAAGAATTGTCAGAAGGAGGTGAGACCTCAGATCGGCGCTTTCGAACCGGGGTGTCAGGTAAACCGGCCAAAGTGACCTTTTGGCCGCTGTGCTGGGTTGTGCGGCGAGCCTCGTGTTGCCGCTTCTTCAAAATAAATGTTGGATCCAAGTGAGCAAGATGATGTGAAAAGCTTACTTTCCGGATTGCTTGACGGATTTTTTGTGTTGGCAGAGAGTCTGAAACGGAGGAAAGGATAATTACCTCTATATCATCAGCTTGGCTGCCCTCCGCGCCCTCCTGGTAAACATCATTGTTAATGAGATGCATAAAAAGGGAACCAAGTGAATCAAGTTCTACCTCAGCTTCCGGTTCATCCAGGTCGTTATCCAGTTCCATGCTGATACGTTCAGCTGCCTTCCGCTCTGAGGTTTTCTTGATGGCTTTTGTCTTAGGACGGGAAGGCTTTGCCGCTTTTTCTTGAGGTTTCTTGTTCCAGAACGGATCATCACCCTGTTTATAAACAAGTGGAAGGGTATTCACAGGTTGTACAGTCTACAAGATATCAAGTGTGAAGCGGAAGGACAGTACTTACAGCAGGCGGTTTGTTTTTTGCGTAGAAGGGGTTCAAGCTGGTTTGGCGGCAGACAGATTCCAATTCATTGAAAATCTTCTTGACACCCTCAGCGACTTCTTCATCGGTTAGCTGAATGTTGATGTGACGTTGAGAGTCTTCTACTTCACCAGTGTACTCACACATTAAACCGGAGCGGCGACTTAATGGTAAGATGCTCCAGGATATCCAACAACGCACAAAGTCGGCGCCTGATAAACCGTTGGCCATAAAGGCTCAGAGCTTGGCGAGTTGAGGGGCATATGAGGCCCGTTCCTAGGCACTTAGACATTGCGGCAGTGGGTGAGTGTTGGAAAGCCGGTGGGCACGGTAACCCGGCAGATGGTTCTTGTCTTCAGGAGAGGTGTCTTTACAGTAGAACCAAGTTTGGTTCCACTCTTTGGGGTGACTATGCAGCTTGGCATGAGGAAATTCAACCTCTTTCCTTTTTTGAATGGAGACGCCACCAAGTTCAGTGTTGGGTCCGTCTACAAATTTAGTACGCCGGTTCAGATGAAAAAAATCCCGGAACAGCTCAGCAGTTGGTTCTTCTTGTAAGTACACTTCACAGAAGACTTGGAAATTGCATATATTGGATACCGAGTTAGGTCCAATATCTTGAGGGTGGAGCTAGAAACTGGCAAGCACATCCCGGAAAAACTTTGACCCAGGCGGTTTGAAACCACGGCCTATGTGATCAACAAATACCACTACCTCACCCTGTTTAGGGGTGGGAGGATTCTCCGGTCCAGGAACTCACCACCGGATCTCATTCTTTTTTGGTAAGGTACCAATTCTGACCTTTGCATTAAGCTGCTCCTCGGTAACCCGGGAAGGAGCCCAGTTACAGGCATAAAACTGTTTGGCCATTGCAAGTGAAAAGCTGAAAAAGAAATACCGGTTTACAATTCATTCATGGTGGTGCATGAGGTACAACGGAATAAAGATATACAAGTATATAAATTTCGTAAACCGGAGGCTGATACAATAATGCATGACAGAACAATATCGGAACAAAGGTATACGCATGATGTTAAACCGGAGTATGACAACGGAGCTAAAGGGCTTGCCAGTTCACCAGGGGACTAATGGTATGTGATAGATTGCTTTTAGAAAGGTAAATCGCCTATGGGATAAAGAGGATACAGATCTAAGGCAAGAATGACTAACTAAGGTAAAACAGGTTTCACAAGGTTGCATGGAAATTTTGGATCTACCGTAAGACAGGAAAGCAAAAAGATTTAGACCTAAAAAAGATTGGTCCCGAAGCAGTTCACAAAGGACCAGATCAGTTTTTATGCGCATAAGGGTTTGTTGTGGTAACAGAAGATAAGCCATTACATGGAATACATCAAGTTTGAGGTTTTTATCCATAGAATAAGGAGAAACAGGGAAGAACAGTGCCAGAGCTTCGATGAACTTCGATGAATAAGGAAACCCTAGACAGATCTACAAAGAAGAAAGGAAGGGACTTACAATGGCTGTTGAAGCAGCGGAGGTACACCGCGGATCTCTAGTGCAACCCGGTTGATGCAGCGGCCAACGAAGAGGCGGAGGCGAAGTTCGGCGACGGCGGTGGCGCTCGGTTGCAGAGGTGTCGCAAGGAGGAAGAAGAAGCGAAGGAGACGAAGGGGGAAAAGGGAATGGCCCGTGGTCCTATTTATAAGGCGAACCGATAAGCGACAAGTGCGTGGATCGAGGAGCTTAAAATGGATAGTTAATAAAGATGTCGCCTCGATGGTTGGATATTCATTAATGAAGGGTATCTTCGGCTTCAACGAATAGATGACGTCATGGCTATTTACTACGGATCTAAAGGATGACGTCACGACGGTTTACCAGATCCATATGAAGGTGCCAGTGCAGGAATTTTTCTAAGTATTGAAGATTGACATGAACAAGTTCAAATCAATCTGGGGCCTAATGTTGGGGATATGACTACTGGAGGTAAACCGGATATGAGTGGCCGGGTTAACTCCATGAATATAGAAGCCCATGAAGACGTGAGGATGGTGGCGCTTTATGAAGGCCCAAGGCCCAAAGGCGAGTTAAGGCCTGTAGACTTAAACCGACTCTTTCATGTAACTTGTATTGCAAGGAATAGAGACCGAGCCGGACACGTGTATGATCCGGCCTTGGGACTCTGTAAACCAGCGGGCGTCAACCTATGTATATAAAGGGACGACCCGGCAGCGGTTTAGGGACAACAGATAACAACTCAAGAACCAGGCAAAGCGGATTCACTCCCTGGTCATCGAAACCCTAGCAATTCCAATCACAACTAGACGTAGGCTTTTACCTTCATCGAAGGGGCCGAACTAGTATAAAATCCCTCGTGTCCCTTGTCCGGTTTAACCCCTTTGAGCTAACCTCTAGCGATGGCTCCACGACTAAGTCCTTTCACGAGGACATCTGTCGTGACAAACCCACGACAACGGTCTCATGTTATGCTTGAATGTAAGTAGCTCCAGGATCACTTCTTGATCACTATTAGCTTCTCGACCGTGCTTTGCTTCTCTTCTCGCTCTCTTTTGCGTAAGTTAGCCACCATATATGCTAGTGCTTGTCGCAGCTCCACCTCACTACCCTTTCCTACCCGTAAGCTTAAATAGTCTTGATCTCGCGGGTGTGAGATTGCTGAATCCCCGTGACTCACAGATACTTCCAAACAGTTGCAGGTGCCGATGATACCAGTGTAGATGACGCAACCGAGCTCAAGTGGGAGCTCGATGAAGATCTTGTTCATTGTGTTGTTTCGTTTCCCGTTAATCAGTAGTGGAGCCCAGTTGGGACGATCGGGGATCTAGCAATTGTGGTTTTCTTCTTTTAGTTGGTTCCGTAGTCGGACCTTGATTGTATTCTGGATGATGTATGTTTAACTTGTATTTGTGTGAAGTGGCGATTGTAAGCCAACTCTTTATCCCTTTCTTATTCAGTACATGCGATTGTGCGAAGATTACCCCTCTTGCGACAACCTACCATGCGGCTATGCCTCTAAGTCGTGCCCCGACACGTGGTAGATATAGCCGCATCGTGGGTGTTACAATAGGATACCCTAAGGAAACTATTGGTTATACCTTCTACCTCAGATCTGAAGGCAAGATCTTTGTTGCCAAGAATGGATCCTTTCTAGAGAAAGAGTTTCTCTCGAAAGAAGTAAGTGGGAGGAAAGTAGAACTTGATGAGGTACTTCCTCTCGAATCGGAGAGTAGCGCAGCTCAGGAAGATGTTTCTGTGGTGACTGCACCGACTAGAGAAGAAGTTAATGATGATGATCATGAAACTTCGGATCAAGTTGCTACTGAACTTCGTAGGTCCACGAGGACACGTTCCGCACCAGAGTGGTATGGCAACCCTGTCCCGGAAATCATGTTGCTAGACCACGGTGAACCTTCGAACTATGAAGAAGCGATGGCGGGTCCGGATTCCAACAAATGGCTTGAAGCCATGAAATCCGAGATAGGATCCATGTATGAAAACGAAGTATGGACTTTGATAGACTTGCCCTATGATCGGCAAGCCATAGAGAAAAAATGGATCTTTAAGAAGAAGACTGACGCGGATGGTAATGTGACCATCTATAAGGTTCGACTTGTCGCTAAGGGTTATCGACAAGTTCAAGGGGTTGACTATGGTGAGACCTTCTCACCCGTAGCGAAGCTGAAGTCCGTCTAAATCATGTTAGCAATTGCCGCATTCTATGATTATGAGATATGGCAAATGGATGTCAAGACGGCATTCCTTAATGGTTTCCTTAAGGAAGAACTGTATATGATTGACCGGAAGGTTTTGTCGATCCTAATAATGTTGACAAGGTATGCAAGCTCCAGTGCTCCATTTATGGGCTAGTGCAAGCATCTCGGAGTTGGAACATTCGCTTTGATGAAATGATCAAACCGTTTGGGTTTATGCAGACTTATGGAGAAGCCTGTGTTTACAAGAAAGTGAGTGGGAGCTCTCTAGCATTTCTCATATTATATGTGGATGACATACTATTGATGGGAAATGATATAGAACTTTTGGAAAGCATAAAGGCCTACTTGAATAAGTGTTTTTCAATGAAGGACCTTGGAGAAGCTGCTTACATATTAGGCATTAAGATCTATAGAGATAGATCGAGATACCTCATTGGTCTTTCGCAAAGCACATACCTTGACAAGATATTGAAGAAGTTCAATATGGATCAATCCAAGAAGGGGTTCTTGCCTGTATTGCAAGGTGTGAAATAGAGCACGGCTGAATGCCTGTCCTCGGCAGAAGATAGAGAAAAGATGAGTGGCATCCCCTATGCCATAGCCATAGGGTCTATTATGTATGCCATGCTATGTACCAGACCTGATGTGAACCTTGCCGTACGTTTGGTAGGGAGGTACCAAAGTAATCCCGATATGGAACACTAGACAGTGGCCAAGAATATCCTAAAGTACCTGAAATGGACTAAGGATATGTTTCTCGTTTATGGAGGTGACGAAGAGCTCGTCATAAAGGGTTACGTCGATGCTAGCTTCGACACAGATCTCAATGACTCCAAGTCACAAACCGGATACGTGTATATTTTGAATGGTGGGGCAGTCAGCTGGTGCAGTTGCAAGCAAAGCGTCGTGGCGGGATCTACATGTGAAGCGGAGTACATAGCTGCCTCGGAGGCAGCACAGGAAGCAGTATGGATGAATGAGTTCATTACCGACCTAGGAGTCATTCCCAATGCGACGGGCCCGATGACTCTCTTCTGTGACAACACTGGAGCTATTGCCCTTGCCAAGGAGCCTAGGTTTCACAAGAACACCAGGCATATCAAGCATCGCTTCAACTCCATTCGTGAATATATTCAAGATGGAGACATAGATATTTGTAAAGTGCATACGGATCTGAATGTCGCAGATCCATTGACTAAACCACTTCCACGAGCAAAACATGATCAACACCAGAACTCTATGGGTGTTCGATTCATCACAATGTAACTAGATTATTGACTCTAGTGCAAGTGGGAGACTGTTGGAAATATGCCCTAGAGGCAATAATAAAGTGGTTATTATTATATTTCCTTGTTCATGATAATTGTCTATTGTTCATGCTATAATTGTATTAACCAGAAACCGCAATACATGTGTGAATACATAGATCGTAATATGTCCCTAGTAAGCCTCTAGTTGACTAGCTCGTTGATCAATAGATGGTCATGGTTTCCTGACCATGGACATGGGATGTCATTGATAACGAGATCACATCATTAGGAGAATGATGTGATGGACAAGACCCAATCCTAAGCGTAGCACAAGATCGTGTAGTTCATTTGCTAAAGCTTTTCTAATCTCAAGTATCATTTCCTTAGACCATGAGATTGTGCAACTCCCGGATACCGTAGGAATGCTTTGGGTGTACCAAACGTCACAACGTAATTGGGTGGCTATAATGGTGCACTACAGGTATCCCCGAAAGTATCTGTTGGGTTGGCACGAATCGAGACTGGGATTTGTCACTCTGTACGACGGAGAGGTATCTCTGGGCCCACTCAGTAATGTATCATCATAACGAGCTCAATGTGACTAAGGAGTTAGCCACGAGATCATGCATTACGGAACGAGTAAAGAGACTTGCCGGTAACAAGATTGAATGAGGTATAGAGATACCGACGATCGAATCTTGGGCAAGTAACATACCGATAGACAAAGGGAATTATATATGGGATTGACTGAATCCTCGACATCGTGGTTCATACGATGAGATCATCGTGGAACATGTGGGAGCCAACATGGGTATCCAGATCCCGCTGTTGGTTATTGGACGGAGAGGTCTCGGTCATGTTTGCATGGTTCCTGAACCAGTAGGGTCTACACACATAAGGTTCGGTGACGCTAGAGTTGTTATGGGAAATAGTATGTGGTTATCAAAGATTGTTCGGAGTCCTGGATGAGATCCCGGAAGTCACGAGGAGTTCCAAAATGGTCTGGAGGTGAAGAATTATATATGGGAAGTCCAGTTTCAGTCGCCGGAATGGTTTCAGGGGTTATCGGTATTGTACCGGGACGATCGAAAGGTGTCTGGGGGTCCACCGGGTGGGGCCACCTGCCCCGGTGGGCTAAGTGGGATGAACAAGGGTGGGAACCATCCCCTAGTGGGCTGGTGCACCCCCAAGGGCCCAAGGCACCTAGGGTTGAAAACCCTAGGGGATGGGGGGGCCTCCCACCTGACTTGTGTGGCAAGTCCCCCCCTTGGCCGTCGTCCCCCTCTAGATGCATCTAAGGGGGGTCGTCCCCCTCTCCCTTCACCCTATAAATAGAGATGGGGTGGGAGGGCGGCCACACCCTTCCCTTCACGCAGCCCTCCCCCTCTCCAACACCTCCTCCTCCGTAGTGCTTGGTGAAGCCCTGCTGGAGAACCGCAAGCTCCACCACCACGCTGTTGTGCTGCCGGAGCTCTCCCTAAACTTATCCTCTCCCCTTGCTGGATCAAGAAGGAGGGGACGTCCTCGGGCTGTACGTGTGTTGAACGCGGAGGCGCCGTCCATTCGGCGTTAGATCAGATCTTCCGCGATTTGAATTGCAGCAAGTACGACTCCATCATCCGCGTTCCTTGTAACACTTCCGCTTAGCGATCTACAAGGGTATGAAGATGCACTCCCTCTCTCTTGTTGCTAGCATCTCGTAGATTGATCTTGGTGACATGTAGGAAATTTTGAATTATTGCTACGTTCCCCAACACAAAAGACAACTACGGTAGCGATGGAGATGAAGAAATCTGAGTCTGGCAGGAGTACGATGATGAAGAACATGAGGTAGTGAAGCTCTTCTTCTCTGGCGGCGATGAAATCCAGCGGTGGTGCTAGGGTTTGATAGTGAGAGCGACGGGAGCAGAGAAGTAAAGTGAAGTTAGGTTGACAGAGTCAAGGCTACTTATAGCCGCGGTGAAAACCGAGTGGTCCAAAGATTTTGGACGGACAAGTCCCTCACCATTCGCATCTCAGTGACATGTGTCGCACATGCATTTTCACATGCTTATCCGTGCGAGTGAAGCACGGGATAGATTTACAGTGGCAACGGCCAAAAAATCTTTTTGGAATTACAAAATGTGTTCTCAATTTCTTCAACTGTCAAGGACACAATGAAGACATTGAACATTGTCAAGTAGAATTCATATGAAGAATTTGTGAACGTAGTGGGTTGATCTTAGCATAGAGGGTCCGATCACATCCACATAGATGAAGGAAAGCAACTTCAAGAATTGCCAATATGTGGGTGCTATTGAGGACATGAAAAACTCCAGAATATATATATATATATATATATATATATCTGTGTGTGTAATCAACTAAAGCAATGAAGAATGACCTCAAATGAGGAATTTCAAAAATTTGAGGAAATTGCAAATGATGAAAAACTCAAATTTGAAGAATGTCATAAAGAGGTGGTGGCGTTACCCACCGTATAAGAACTATAATGACTACAGATACCGCATATAATTATTGTAGGGTTCTGAGAGTCAAGTTATTCATTAATTTCTTCACATTTAGGGTATAACTCTTCATTGATTGAAGAAATGCATTACTTCCTGTGTTGTGCATCAAAGTCATAAAAAATGCATAAGCATTAGGATGTGTGTAGACTTCAGAGGACATTTGAAGATTGTAGGATGTTTAGCTCACACCGCAACTTGTAGAACCTCTTCTCATCCAAGGGCTTAGTGAAGATATCAGCAAGCTTGTCTTCAGTCTTCATGTGGTCGAGGACAATGTCTCCCTTCAACACATGATCATGAAGAAAGTGGCGACGGATCTGAATATACTTCATCTTAGAGTGTTGCACTGGATTATCGGCGATCTTGATAGCACTCTCATTTCATAGTAGAGAGGAAATTTCTTCACATTGACTCCATAGTCCTTGAAGGTTTGCTTCATCCATAGTAACTGTGAGCAGCACGCACCAGCGGCAATGTATTCAGCCTCAGTTGTGGAAAGTGCGATGCTGTTCTGCTTCTTTGAGGGCCAATAGACAAGAGATCATTTGAGGAAATTACATGTGCCTAATGTAGACTTGTGATCCACATGATCTCCAGCATAATCAGAATTAGGAAATCTGGCTAGATTAAGAGATGATCCCTTGGGATACTGTCGGTGTCAAAACCGGCGGAACTCGGGTAGGGGGTCCCGAACTGTGCGTCTAAGGTCGATGGTAATAGGAGGTAGGGGACACGATGTTTTACCCAGGTTCAGGCCCTCTTGATGGAGGTAATACCCTACGTCTGCTTGATTGATCTTGATGAATATGAGGATTACAAGAGTTGATCTACCATGAGATCATAATGGCTAAACCCTAGATGTCTAGCCTGTATGATTGTGATTGCCTCTACGGACTAAACCCTCTGGTTTATATAGACACCGGAGGGGCCTAGGGTTGTACAGAGTCTGTTTACAAAGGAAGGAATCTACATATCCAAAGGCCAAGCTTGCCATCCACGCAAAGGAGAGTCCCATCTGGACATGGGAGGAAGTCTTCTGCCTTGTATCTTCATAGCCCATTAGTCCAGCCCATGTTACATAGTCCGGACGCCCGAGGACCCCTTAATCCAGGACTCCCTCAGTAGCCCCTGAACTAGGCTTCAATGACGATGTGTCCGGCGTGCAGATTGTCTTCGACATTGCAAGGCGAGTTCCTCCTCCGAATACTCCAAAGCAGCCTTCAGACACAGAAAACATGTCCGGCTCTGCAAAACAATTACCACACACACACACGCAGAGAATATGATATTTAACAAGTCCAATCTACTGACAAATTTTGTAGCATGACATCACGTCACTGCCCGATCATTATTTCAAACTGTTTTTTAGCCTCCCGCTCCATGTTTCAAGATGCGGTTTTATTGGCACGTCTTGTCGAAGAAGAGATCGCGTCCCCTTATTGCGGGATTCTCATCAATACGGGCGTGGGTAATTCAACCGCGCCATCTGCACGACCCTTGGGGAATAGGCGAGTTTTAAGGCAAGTGGGGAGGCGATTGATATTCGCAGCCTTTATAAAGGGATAAGGATTTCACCTTTTCACCCACATACTCTTCCTCTCTGCGCATCCATTCTCGAGCTCTAGCGTCCAAGCTTCCATCCTTTCCACCTCAAAAAAGCACTCCAGCCATGTCCGGATCTGGAGTGAAGGGCAAGTGGATGGTTTCCTTCGTCAAGGAGAAAGACACCACCAAGCTCCGGAAAGCTGGGTACTTAGCGCAGGAAATCGCCCACCAGCTTCCAGCAACGGGGCAGATCATCCCCACCCCAGAGCCCCATGAGAGGGTGGTATTCATCCCCCACTTCGTTCACGGATTAGGATTCCCTCTCCACCCATTCGTCCGCAGACTCATGTTCTACTACGGGCTGGATTTCCACGATCTAGCCCCCAACTCCTTCCTCAACATCTCGGCATTTATTGTCGTGTGCGAGGCCTTCCTCCGCATCCCACCCCACTTCGGATTGTGGTTAAAGATCTTCAATGTGAAGCCGAAGGTGGTGGGTGGTCAACATGCAGAGTGCGCAGGCGCCATGGTGAGCAAGATGCCCAACGTCTCATGGCCCAAAGGTACCTTCGTGGAGATTGTCAAAGGGTGGCAACAACAGTGGTTCTACGTCATAGAGCCTCACGACGCCACCTGGGCCGCGGCTCCCGAATTCCAGTCCGGAGCCCCGATGCGGCTCACCTCCTGGCTAGAGAAGGACCTAGACTGGTCTTCGTCGGATGAGCTGATAGCACTTCAGACGCGCATCAGGAGCATGGTAGACAAGAACATCAAGCTTGTCAATGTGATCCAGGTGATGCTTGTTCGCCAGATCCTTCCATGCCAAAGCCGGGCTTGCCATTTGTGGGAGTTCGATCTGGCCGAGCACCAGACCTTGCAACAGTTCTTCGGCACAACGCACGAAGACATCTGGAAGGTGCTCTTTAAGGCCAATGAGACATGGCCGGCGATGACCGAGGACCGCGGGCATGACCTGGCCCATCCTGCCAATCTGGTAAGTTTTTTGTATTTCATGGTGTGTCCTTTACTTGCATACTCAAGGAAGACACCTAAGCTTCCCCATTTATTTTTTAGGGCTGAACAAAGAAGGCGAAGCGGATCCAGTGTCCGGCTCCGCTGCCCAAAAACCAAGCAATCCCTCTTCCGACGAAGATGCTGGTTCCGGCGCCCTACCAAGCACCGGAGAAGAAGGCCAAGGAGACCAGGAGTGGTCTTCGCCGTAAGGGCACTTCAGACGTGACGTCCGAAGACGCCAAGACCCACTCCTCCCACACCGAGGACGATGAGGAGGAGGAGGAGGAAAGTAACTCTCCCCCGGAGGGGGTAGGAAGAAAAGAGCGGCCTCCACGCATCTGGAGGCAGAGGCGTCCAAGAAGGGTAAGGTCTCCCCGGCGAACAACTCCGCGTGGGACATCGATAACAGCTCCGAGTAGTGCCCTAGGGATAAGCCCCTGGCCGAATCGTAAGTACTCAAAGACGCACACATATATCCAGCTCCTTCACTTCATGGTTTTAACATGTTGAATTATGCGCCGCAGTCCGGCTCGTTCCGACCTCCAGCGATCCTCATCTTCGGGGAATTCGCTGGATCCGAAGGGGATGGACAACGGGTCCCTTCCGGTGGCCTCTTGTCCCAAGGCCATGGATGACACCAAGGTGCTGTCCCGAAGGACCTCCACGGGCCAGGGAGAGACGCAGGAGGCCATCAGGGTGGTGCCAGAGGGTGAACCCTCGGCCGTCGGACACATGGGGGGAGCAAATCCCCATGGGGACTGGCGATGGGGGTCATATCCAGTCCGGCCCCCAGTCGATTACAATTCCGGAGACCTATACGGCTCTGGAATCTGCAAGCAACCTCCTTCAAAAGAAGGAGGTGCACCGATCCCACCGGTGACCTCTGTCCATCTAGAGGCACTGGATACTCTACTGGAAGCGCTGCGAAGTGCTTCCATTGTTGAGGAACACCGTACCCTCATGGGTACAGTGGTTGAGACGATTCAGTCCGCAAAGAGCAGACTAACCGAAGCCTGCACAAGCCTTCTAACAGGCTTTGAGGTATGAAAACGCAATTTATGCAAAAAGGAATGTGATAGTATAGATAATAGCCCCTGAGACAATGTCCGGTGTTCGAAAAGAAAAGCCGGACAAAGGATCAACTAATTTTCACAGGAGACTAACCATATGTGTCTATGTGAATAAGCAGGCGTCTTTGCTGACTGCGACCTCTCATGCTGCTGAGGTCTCCGGACTGAAGGATAGTCTGGAGCGGACCGAGGAAGAGCTCGGCCGCGTGAAAAAACAGCTGGAGGACCATCAAGGTATGCAATGACCTATGTAGATTTAGAAAGGATGAATGATTTGTGTTGACCATAGTGCCATGATATTTTGTAGGAATGGTGACTGAGGTGGAGACCCTCAAGAAGGCACTGGCCGAAGCCCAGGAGAGAGCGGCAAAGTCACAAGCCGCTCATGAAAAACACAAGGCCAGGGTTGGGGAGGTACAACAGGAGCTCCAGGACACCGTGAGGAAGTGCGAGTCCTTGGAGCGCAATATTGCGGATCAAGAGTCAGAACTTGCCAAGGCCCGCCAAAGTTCACACGATGCTCGGTTTGAAGCCCAGGGCGCCCTCCAGGAAATCCAGGAGGCCAGAAAAATCGTGGTGGGTAAGGCCTTTATTATGCAGGGCAAGTATGTGAAGAAAAGGTTCCTCTTACTGACCCATATTTGGAGTTCTCTAGAGCCGTTTGTGGATCTGTCGCACAGTGTTGCCGGCACTACAGAATTCTTCCGAGCCAAAGAAGGGAACTCAATGGAGAAGCTGTTCTGATCGCAATACCTTGCGCCAGAGAATCCGGTGCCCTTTAGCGATCAACTAAAATAGCTGACCGAATTGCCTTAAAATTGGAAGCACACGTAGTATCTCTACTTGGTGCTGAGAATTTGGCTAGCATGAGGGGGAAAGGCAAGATCAACATGTTGGATGATCCATGACAACATACTTTATCTCAGATATAAGAAAAAATAACCCATTACATTGTCTTCCTTGTGCAACATCAACTCTTTAGCATGTCATATTTTGATGAGTGCTCGCAATCATAAAATATGTCAATAAAAGTATATTTATATGTGAAACTTCTCTTTCCTTATTACTTCCTATTAATTGCAACGATGACTAAAGCTATGCCTGCCAACTACCAACAACTTTTAATCATCACACCCTTTCTATGTGAAGTCATTACTATCAATAAGATCAATATGAACTTTTGTTTCTTTTTATTCTTTTTCTCTTTTCTTTTATTCACCCAAGATCATAGCAAGAAAATCAAGCCCTTGACTCAACACTAATCTTTATTATATAGCTCAAAAATTCAATTACATAGAAGGATAATAAAGCAAAACTCACAACTAGATCATGCCATAAACTTTATTCTACTAGATCAAAATACTACTAATAGGATCAAACTAAGGAAAACGGTAAAGATAGGAGTTGTGATTGTGATACGATACCGGTGCATTCCCCCAAGCTTGGCAGTTTCCAAGTGGAGTGCCCATACCTAGGTGATTATGTCTCCTTTTGTTGGTGAAGAAGGTGGAGGTGTTGTTGATGATGCGGGCTTGTCATCCATCTTCCAAGGCATAGGTTCACCATCATAGAAGGATGATCGAGTCTCCGGAATCCTCGAATCTGCAGCCAAACTCATTCTTTTGAATCTATATTCATACTCACAGTTTTGGTTTTGCAGGTCATAGATTTGGGCTTGGAGGTGCTCGATCTTCTCATGTAGCTTGAAGATGGCCTCCTCGGTGTTCTTGGCATCCGGCTTGTAGTTGTTTGTGAACTCCACGAGCATCATGTGGCTAGCGTTGATTCCATGCTCCACCATCCCCTAGCACTTGAAAACTTGTTGCTCCATTGCTTCGAGCCTTGTCTCCATGCTTCTGGTTCCCTTTGGTCCCTCAGCATCGCGGATGTGCAACAACCCATCATCGCAGCACCTCCGTGAGGTAAGGGTTGATGACCTTCTCAAAGAACTTGTCCTTGGAAGCACTTGGGGACATCATGATAATCTAGATCTGTCAGAAAATAGCTCGAAACAAGAACAGAGAATATTTGCGTGATACGGGAGTCAAAACCTTCGGGAGAATATATAATGAATTTTACCGACCAAAATACGTATCGTGCAAGAAAATGGAGTCCGGAAGGCACACGAGGTGCTCACGAGGTAGGGGGCGCGCCCTAGGGGGTAGGGCGCGCCCTCCACCCTCATGGGGCCCTCGTGTCCTTCCCGGACTACTACTTGATTTTCTATTTTTCTAAATATTCCAAAACGGAGAAATATTGCCTTAAAATTGTTTTGGAGGCGGTTTACTTACCGTACCACATACCTATTCCTTTTCGGAGTCTGAAACGTTCTGGAAAGTGTCCCTTATGTATTCCTCCAGGGTTACGGTTTCAATAATATTGGTTTCAACATTTATGGGATTACCTAAGATATAATGTTTGATTCTTTGACCGTTTACCACCTTCGGATTTGTGACTTCGAAGTTGTTGATTTTTATGGCACCGGAACGATAGACCTCCTCGATAACATAGGGGCCTTCCCATTTAGAGAGAAGTTTTCCTGCAAAAAATCTTCAACGAGAGTTGTATAGCAATACATAATCACCTACATTAAACTCACGCTTTTGTATCCTTTTGTCATGCCATCTTTTAACCTTTTCTTTAAACAACTTGACATTTTCATAAGCTTGGGTTCTCCATTCATCAAGTGAGCTAATATCAAATAACCTCTTTTCACCGGCAAGTTTGAAATCATAGTTGAGCTCTTTAATAGTCCAATATGCCTTATGTTCTAGTTCGAGAGGTAAGTGACATGCTTTTCCATATACCATTTTATACGGAGATATACCCATAGGATTTTTATTTGCAGTTCTATAAGCCCATAATGCATCATCAAGTTTCTTGGACCAATTCTTTCTAGACCTATTGACAGTCTTTTGCAAAATTAATTTGAGTTCTCTATTACTCAATTCTACTTGACCACTAGACTGTGGGTGATACGGAGATGCAATTCTATGATTGACGTCATATTTAGCAAGCATTTTACGGAAGGCACCATGAATAAAATGTGAACCACCATCAGTCATTAAATATCTAGGGACTCCAAACCTCGGAAAAATAACTTCTTTAAGTATTTTAATAGAAGTGTTATGATCAGCACTACTAGTTGGAATAGCTTCTACCCACTTAGTAACGTAATCAACAACAACTAAAATATGTGTATATCCATTAGAAGCAGGAAAAGGTCCCATATAATCAAAGCCCCAAACATCAAACGGTTCGATAACAAGTGAATAATTCATAGGCATTTCTTGATGTCTACTAATATTACCAATTCTTTGACATTCATCACGAGATAGGACAAACTTACGGGCATCCTTGAAGAGAGTAGGCCAATAAAAACCGGATTGCAATACCTTATGTGCAGTTCTATCTCCCACGTGGTGTCCTCCATAAGTTTCGGAGTCGCACTTGCGTAGGATCTGTTCCTGTTCATGCTCAGGTACACAACGTCTAATAACACCATCTACTCCTTCTTTATAAAGATGTGGGTCATCCCAAAAGTAAAGTCTCAAATCATAGAAGAACTTTTTCTTTTGTTGGTATGTGAAGCTAGGTGGTATAAATTTAGCAACTATGTAATTAGCATAATCAACATACCAAGGGGTACTACGAGAAGTACTTATGACATTTAATTGTTCATCAGGAAAGCTATCATCAATAGGTAGTGTGTCATCAAGAACATTCTCTTACCTAGATAAGTTGTCTGCAACAGGGTTCTCAGCTCCTTTTCTATCAACAATATGCAAATCAAATTCTTGTAGCAAGAGAACCCATCTAATAAGTCTAGGTTTAGCATCTTTCTTCTCCATAAGATATTTAATAGCAGCATGATCAGTGTGGATAGTTACTTTAGAATCAACAATATAAGGTTTGAACTTATCACAAGCAAATACAACTACTAAAAGTTCTTTTTCAGTAGTAGCATAATTTCTTTGAGCATTGTCTAGAGCCTTACTAGCATAATGGATAACATTTAATTTCTTATGAACTCTTTGCCCTAGAACAACACCTACAGCATAATCGCTAGCATCACACATAATTTCAAAGGGTAAATTCCAATCAGGTGGCTGAACAATAGGTGCAGAGACTAGTGCTTTCTTAAGTATTTCAAATGCTTCTACACAATCATCATCAAAGACAAATGGTATATCTTTTTGTAATAAATTAGTCAGAGGCCGAGAAATTTTTGAGAGGTCCGTAATGAACCTCCTATAAAATCCGGCGTGACCAAGGAAACTTCTTATACCTTTGATTGTCCTGGGGACATGGCATCTTTTCAATAGCATCAACCTTGGCTTTATCAACTTCAATACCTCTCTTTGAAACTTTATGCCCCAATACAATACCCTCATTAACCATAAAGTGGCACTTTTCCCAATTCAAGACAAGATTAGTTTCTTCACATCTCTGCAAAACTCGATCAAGATTGCTCAAGCAATCATCAAAAGAAGATCCATAGACGGAAAAGTCGTCCATGAAAACCTCACAAATCTTTTCACAAAAGTCAGAGAATATAGCCATCATGCATCTTTGAAAGGTAGCAGGTGCATTACATAAACCAAAAGGCATACGTCTATAAGCAAAAGTACCAAAAGGGCATGTAAAAGTAGTCTTTGATTGATCTTTAGCCAACACAGGTATTTGAGAGAAACCAGAATAACCATCTAGAAAGCAGTAATGTGTATGTTTACATAATCTTTCTAGCATTTGATCGATAAAACGTAAGGGGTAATGATCTTTCTTAGTAGCCTTATTTAATTTGCAGAAATCAATTACCATCCTCTAACATGTAATAATTCTTTGTGGGATCAATTCATCTTTATCATTAGGAACAATAGTAATACCTCCCTTCTTAGTGACACAATGAACAGGACTTACCCACTGACTATCAGCAACAGGATAAATTATACCTGCCTCCAGAAACTTTAGTATTTCTTTTCTGACCACTTCTTTCATTTTAGGATTCAGACGTCGTTGAGGATCATGAACTGGTTTGGCATTTGCTTCCAAATTTATTTTATGTTGACATAGAGTGGGACTAATGCCCTTAAGATCATCAAGAGTATATCCAATAGCAGCACAGTGCTTCTTCAGAGTTTTCAATAATCTTTCTTCTTCATGCTCTGAAAGGTTAGCACTAATAATAATAGGATATATCTTCTTTTCATCAAGATAAGCATATTTAAGATTATCGGGCAACGGTTTAAGCTCAAACACAGGATCACCCTTAGGTGGAGGAGGATCCCCTAGGATTTCAACAGGCAAATTGTGTTTCAGCATACGTTCCTGTTTAAAGAATACTTCATCTATTTCCCTTCTTTCATTCATAAACATATCATTCTCATGGTCTAGCAAATATTGTTCTAAAGGATCGTTAGGAGGTATGGAAATAGAAGCAAGACCAATAATTTCATTCTTACTAGGCAATTTTTCTTCACGGTGTTGTTTACTAAATTTAGAGAAATTAAATTCATGAGTCATATCATCTAAGCCGATAGTAACAACATCCCTAGTGCAATCTATGGTAGCATTAATAGTATTTAAGAAGGGTCTACCAAATATAATGGGACAAAAGATATCTTTTGGGGAACCAAGAACAAGAAAATCAGCAGGATATTTAGTTTTCCCACACAAGACTTCAACATCTCTAACAATTCCCATTGGTGAAATAGTATCTCTATTAGCAAGTTTAATAGTAACATCAATTTCTTCTAACTCAACAGGTGCAATGTCATGCATAATTTCTTTGTATAAGTCAATAGGTATTGTACTAGCACTAGCACCCATATCACATAAGCCATGATAACAATGATCTCATATTTTTTGTAACATCCCAAATTTTCAATTTGGAATGTTATACATCAGATCATCATTGCATACCATATTTTATTTTGCATTTTGGTTGATCCTAGAAATTCTATGCAACTCAATGACCCCCACAGAGAGAGTTGGGGATTTCGTTATTTTCATATTTGAGTTTTCTCAAATTTTGAGAATAGGATCATTTGATTTTATTTTATCATCAATTATTTCTATTACAAAAATATGAGAGAGGGAATAAAATGACTTTCCCAAAATAAAGAAATATTGAGGATTTAATAATAAAATCAAATAAGATTTTATTTCGGAGTTTTTCGGTGTTTTATTTGAATTTAGGAAAAATGTGCGTTTTTCAAAATTGCATTTAGGTCCCAAATGTTCACCTTGTGCGGCTTGATTTTAGAAGCCCGTGAAAATTTATTTCGGAATTTTTGGAGTCCGTTTAGTATTTCTTTTTATTTTTCTTCTGCGTGTAAATATTTAAAAAAAATGCCCACCGACCTACGGGCCGTGTCCGACCTGGACACCGGCCCGGGCAGGATTTATAAGCCGGGGCAGCCCACCCGGGCAAACCCTAGCCGCCTCGAGCCCCGTGCCCCGCCACCACCCGCGCCGCCACCCGCCGCCACCCGCGCCGCCGCTGCCGCACGCTCGCCGAGGTTCACCGCTGCCTCGAAATTCGTGCCTATTTTTTTTCTTTTTTTTTCGAAAAACCGTTCGGTTTTTCTGTCGGTTTTTTTAGATTCGGCTTTTTTAATAGATCGGTTTTCCGGTTTATTTAAATAGCAAGCGTTCGTCCGTTCGTTCGTTCTAACAAACGTTCATCGTTTTTCTTTTTCTCGGATTAAATCCGCGATTTTTCTGATCACGATTCCTGATCCAATTTTCGTTTTAGTATAACTTTTCGCTCGTTTATCGAAATCAGGCAATTCAAGCGCCTAGAGTTTCGTCTCCAAAACCCTCTATCCGTTTAACCAACTTAAACAAGATTTTGCTACTGTAAAATTTGACCTAGATCTAGATTAGTAGAATGAAGTTGTTTTCTTTCGCTGTTTGACTTTCGTTGCTTCGTTCGATTTGATTCTTTTGCCAACCGGAGTTCTTAAGTTGAACCTTCTGGTTAGATCTCTTATTTGAGTTTTACCCGTGCATTAGATGAGTTCTTATTGTATGCTTGTTTGTTTGTCTGCGATAGAATACCCGGAGTGCGCCGCTTGTTACTTCGAATCGCTAGGTTTCCCGGATCATCAGCAAGGCAAGTAACACTTTGATCATACCTTTTCTACTACCCAGTTTTATTGCATTAGATCAATCCTCACACATTGCATGATTAGGATCTAATTAAATTGTGGGATGGGAAGTAGTTGAGGTAGTACCTATTACCTGTTTATTATCAAACCTTTGGGAGTTACTTCTACGTTTGCTTATTATGCCATGCTATGCCAGTAGACGTGGATTGGGTGAGTGATATCCATGACAGATGTGAGTTTTGTTAATTAATGGTTTATCTAAGGTGGCAACTTAAACACACATCTGGGTGGATTGAGGCACCTGGGTATTCCAGGACTTGCCTGTTTTCTTTTGGACCGCCACCCAGGCTCAAAGGGATCATGAGACTATTCATACTAGAAACTTCCGTGTGCAGCCACAAGCTATTATGGGCTCTAGCATAGTTGACTAAGTCGTGCGAACTCTTACAGTGGTAGACTAGCAGATGTAGGGGATGTAGGTGGTACGGTCTACCCGATCGTAAGGTGCTAGCGCTTCTGAAAGACTATGTCTCGGTCATCCGTCTTCTCAAACACCATGTAGTGCGAGAAACCAAACGGAGGCGATCGAGTCTTGTGGGGAAAAGTGCGCAAACCTCTGCAGAGTGTAATAAACTAATCATGGTTAGCCGTGTCCCCGGTTATGGACATCTTGAGTATCTAGTACTTGGATTATCATGTGAATCTCAACATGTTACTCTAAATTAATTTTGTTGGGTTATGTTTAATGATGATGCTTAATTGGGATTGAGAATGCTGTCAACCATTCTCAATGTTTAACAACTACCATGATAGTTAAATAAATTTATTCCTTTGAAGTAGGGAAAAATTGGCTTTACGCAAAACTGTAACCATAGAGCTTTCCACCAGCCAAATATGCATATAGTATAGCTGTTTCATTCCATTACTCTCTATGTGTTACATTGCCAGCATATTCCATGTGCTGACCCGTTTCGGGCTGCAACGTTAATGTTGCAGACTTTTCAGACGACGATTAAGGAGTTTTAGGTCGTGGTTCTATACTCAGTGATGCCGTTGGAGTTGATGGACTCACTTATCTTCCAAGCCTTCCGCTGTTATCGTTATTAGATGGCCTTAAGCCATATTTATTGTAATAAGTTCTCTTTTGAGACACTCGATGTAATAAGTGTGTGATTGCTACTCTGCTATAAATCCTCCGAGTACTGTGTGGTGTCAGCATTACTGATCCAGGGATGACACCGGAGCACAGAGATCAGACTGTTTGAGGTCTGGTCGCTACAGAGATGGTATCAGAGCACACGCTGACTGTAGGACACGACCACTAAGCTAAAAGACCTAGATCACTATCACTCTCTTCTCTTCTGACTTCTCATCTTTTCTACTCTTTAGGATGGCGGATGCAAGGAACAAGTTCACGCAACCGGATGAAGATACACCCTTTGGACGTCACTTGAAGGAAGTCACTAGATACCTGAACATAGGAGTACCAAGCTTCACAGGAACCTACAACGCCACTTTACCTGAAGAAGAGCGCTGGATGATTCAAGTTCAAGTTCCAGGAAGGACGTTCATGCCAGTCACTGAGCCCATAGAGTTTTCTTTTGATGCACCAACTTGGAGTCTAGGAAAGAGCATGGCAGCTCACATCGCCATGGGACGCATTGGAGAAGTCTACCGCAAGGATCTCAAGGATACTATCTACCAGATTTGTGGGCGCCGAGATGAACACTGGGAGATGATCAGCACCAGGAAGGATAGATCAATCGCAGCTTTTATCCAGGAGTTAAACCAGCACATTCGACGACAGGAGAACCAGATGTGCGCCGACATGATAGATCTGAAGAAGGCTAAGACTAGAATCAAGGAACTGGAGGAAGAACTCAAGGCTACACGTGAAGATTATGAAGAGGAAATTGAAGTATTGGTGGAGAAGAATGACGACCTGATCAAGAAGATTGGAATATTTATGGGAGGCCCTACGCCAGTAGAGGAAGACGAAGAACCCAAGGAGATTAGCCCGGAAGACTACATCATCATCGACGGCACCGACTCGGATCCAGATAGTAGCGATGATGACTATGTTGATGAAGCTGGAGCAGATATCATGGAGTCTGCAACCGAAGAATATTTCTAGTAGACCACCTCATCAGTAGTAGTAGTCCACCATGTAAATATAGTAGTCCGAGCACTTTTGCGATAGATAGATCGATTGTATGCCCTTGTTTGATTGAATGAAGTGAATTGTTTGCTTTTGCCTCATGTGCATATGGGTAGTGTTTTCTCTTTAGACCCCCTCTATTCTTACATCTCATCTTTTCTAAACCCTCAGATGCCTCCGAGACGTGACCCCGGATTTGCCTTTCCACCGGAGCTCACCCAGTTGATCCAGCAGCAGAACACATTGATGCAGTTGCTAGTCCAGAATCAGAATCAGGGGAACAACAACAACAACCCACCACCACCACCACCTGTTGACCACTTAGCCCGTTTTCTTAGGCTGAATCCGCCGGTGTTTTCCAGTAGCACCGAGCCGATAGTAGCAGATGATTGGCTCCGCAAGACAGCTAGGGAGTTGACCACAGCAGGATGCACAGATGCGGAGAAGGTGAAGTTTGCCGCACATCAGCTAGAAGGACCCGCAGCATCATGGTGGGAGAATTTCACAGCCACTTTCCCAGTCGACACTGTCACATGGGACCAGTTTCAGCAGGCTTTTCGTACTGCACATGTTTCAGCAGGAGCTATGGCCATGAAGAAGCGTGAGTTTCGCAACTTGCGCCAAGGAGGACGGACAGTTGGCCAGTATGTGGAGGACTTTAGTAAGTTAGCACGTTATGCCCCAGATGACGTCGCTACGGATGCAGCTAAGCAGGAGAAGTTTCTGGAAGGACTGAATGATGAGTTGAGCATGCAGTTGATGGTAGCAACCTTCAACAACTACCAGAAGTTGGTAGATCGTGCTCTTATTATTGAAGGCAAGCAGCAGCAAATTGAGAATCGCAAGAGGAAGTATGGACAAGGAAAGTACAATTCAGGAGCTCAGCAGAAGCCACGTTTTACCCCTAGACCGGGAGGACATTTTCAGCATACCCATGGAGGAGGTAGCTCGCACAATCACAATGGCACCAAGAATGGTAATGGCAATGGAGGAAGCAACGGCCAGAATCGCACCAACCCATCAACCCCAGCCAAGAAGGACCTGAGCCAAGTCACTTGCTTTAAGTGTCAGAAGACCGGACATTATGCCAATGAATGTCCTGAAGGCCAAAATGGCAATGGAAGTTCTGGAAAGAAGCCGAACCCTTTCAACAGGGGACAGGTGAACCACGTTAGCGTGGAGGAGGTTGAAGCTCAGCCCGATGCAGTAATAGGTAAGTTTTTGGTTAAGTCATTTACTGCACTCGTTCTTTTTGATACTGGTGCATCGCATTCATACATCTCAAGGGGATTTGTGGATAAGTATAACCTATCAACCCAAGCCCTTAGGTCACCCATGTTAGTAACCTCGCCTAGAGCAGAGTATGTGGCTAGTCTATGGTGTGATCGGTTACCATTAAGGATTGGTAACTATGTTTTTCCCTCAGACCTAATAGTATTGGAATCTCAAGGATTGGATGTGATATTAGGCATGGATTGGTTATCAAAGTATGAAGGGAATATTGAATGTGCTAGTAAGTCAATTTTGCTTACCACCCCAGAAGGGAGAAGGATCAAGTATGTATCCCGGCATGTGCCAAAGAGGACTCAAGTAAATTGCCTAACAGGAGTTGTGCAGGAGGAAGTACCAGTGGTAAGGGATTTCCCTGAAGTATTTCCAGAGGAGTTGCCAGGCATGCCACCGGATAGAGATATTGAGTTTTTGATTGAGCTATTGCCAGGCACAGGGCCAATATCAAAGAGACCATATAGGATGCCAGCAAAGGATTTGGTGGAAATTAAGAAGAAGATTAAGGAGTTACTGGATAAGGGATATATCCGCCCAAGTTCTTCGCCTTGGGGATCGCCAGTACTTCTAGTGGAGAAGAAGGATGGATCGTTAAGGATGGTTGTTGATTATCGAGGATTGAATGAAGTAACGATCAAGAACAAGTACCCACTACCAATGATCAATGATCTGTTTGATCGATTGCAAGGAGCTAAGGTATTTTCCAAGATCGATCTGCGATCAGGATACCACCAGTTGAAGATTCGAGAACAGGATATTCCGAAGACAGCTTTTACCACCAGGTATGGGCTGTATGAGTATACCGTTATGTCATTTGGTCTGACTAACGCACCTGCCTATTTTATGAACATGATGAACAAAGTGTTTATGGAGTTCTTGGATAAGTTCGTCGTAGTGTTCATTGATGATATCCTGGTTTATTCGAAGAATGAAGAGGAGCATAAGGAGCATTTGCGTTTGGTACTTGGAAAGCTCAGAGAACATCAATTATATGCCAAGTTCAGCAAATGTGAGTTTTGGTTGAAGGAAGTAGGATTCCTCGGACACGTTATATCTGGAGAAGGTATAGCAGTTGATCCCACTAAAGTTGATACCGTGACCAAGTGGGAAGCCCCAACAACAGTTGGAGAGATCCGGAGTTTTCTTGGACTCGCAGGATACTACCGGAGATTTATTGAGAATTTCTCAAAGATTGCGAAGCCTATGACTGAGTTGTTGAAGAAAGATACCAAGTTCATATGGACGGAGGAATGTGAGGCTAGTTTCCAGGAGTTGAAGAAACGTTTGGTTACCTCACCAGTGTTGATTTTGCCAGACCAGACCAAAGATTATGAGGTGTATTGCGACGCTTCACGTCGAGGACTTGGAGCAGTGCTTATGCAGGAAGGGAGAGTTGTTTCATATGCCTCAAGACAACTGAAGCCTCATGAGTTGAATTATGCCATGCATGATTTGGAGTTAGCAGCCATAGTGCATGCATTGAAACATGGAGGCATTTCCTCATTGGAAACCATTGTGAGGTGTACACGGATCATAAGAGTTTGAAGTACATTTTCACACAGAAGGAGTTGAATCTCAGACAAAGGAGATGGTTGGAGCTCATCAAGGATTATGATATGAAATTGCATTATCACCCCGGAAAGGCTAATGTAGTAGCTAACGCATTAAGCCGTAAGAGCCATGTCAATACGTTAATGACGGGAGAAATACCCAAGGAGTTAGCAGAAAATCTTCGTGAACTATGTGTGGAAATAGTTCCGAGAGGCTATGTAGCAGCATTGGAGATTCAGTCAACTTTGATGGATAGAATCAGGGAAGCTCAGAAAACTGACAAAGAGATTGCCGCTATAAAGGAGAAACTGAGCAAAGGAAAAGCTAAAGGATTTCGTGAGGATGAGCACGACACCCTATGGTTTGAAGACCGCGTTTACGTGCCCAATGACCCGGAGATCAGGAAGTTGATTTTGCAAGAGGCACACGATTCACCATATTCGATTCACCCAGGAAATACCAAGATGTATTTGGATTTGAAGGATATTTTCTGGTGGACCGGAATGAAGAAGGATATTGCGGAGTATGTAGCAGTTTGTGATGTATGTCAGAGAGTAAAGGCAGAGCATCAGAAGCCAGCAGGATTGTTACAACCATTGCCGATACCCGAATGGAAGTGGGATAAGCTAGGCATGGATTTTATCACGGGATTGCCCAGGACTCGTTCAGGCTATGACTCGATTTGGGTTGTAGTTGATCGATTGACGAAAGTAGCTCATTTCATCCCAGTAAAGACCACTTACACCAGTGCTAAGTTGGCAAAGATATACATGACCAGGATCGTATGTTTGCATGGAGTTCCAAGGAGTATCGTATCAGATAGAGGAACCCAGTTTACCTCAAAGTTCTGGAAGCAGTTGCACGAAACTTTGGGTACCAGGCTAGAATTCAGTACAACTTTTCATCCACAGACAGATGGACAGACCGAGAGAGTCAATCAGATTTTGGAGGATATGCTGAGAGCTTGTGCGCTAGATTATGGATCTAGTTGGGACGATAATTTGCCATATGCAGAGTTCTCTTACAACAACAGTTACCAAACCAGTTTAAAGATGGCCCCTTTCGAAGCCTTGTACGGAAGGAGGTGCAGGACACCGTTGTCATGGGACGAAGTTGGAGACCGCCAGTTGTTTGGACCTGACTTGATTAAAGAGTCTGAACAGAAGGTGAAGTTGATTCGCGATAGGCTCAAGGTAGCCCGGTCCAGACAGAAAAGTTATGCAGATTCTAAACGCAAGGAGACAGTTTACGAAGTCGGAGATAGAGCTTATCTTCGAGTATCTCCACTTCGGGGAACAAAGCGTTTTGGAGTTAAAGGGAAGTTAGCACCACGATTTGTAGGACCATATCGAGTTTTGGAGCGTATGGGAGAAGTGGCCTACAAGTTGGAATTGCCTGAAGGATTGTCAGGAGTTCATGATGTGTTCCACGTTTCTCAGTTAAAGAAATGTCACACGGAGATGGCTGACATACCTTGAGAGACACAGTGCCTTGGAAACTATTCAGTTGGATAACGATTTGACCTACGAGGAGAAACCAATTAAGATCCTCGAGTTTGCCAGCCGAGTTACCCGCAGCAAGGTTATCAAGTTTTGCAAAGTTCAGTGGAGCCACCACACAGAGGATGAAGCCACCTGGGAACGAGAGGAAGATTTGCTCAAGGACCACCCTCACCTATTTTCTAGCCAACCCGAATCTCGAGGGCGAGATTCATCTTAAGGGGGGTAGGTTTGTAACATCCCAAATTTTCAATTTGGAATGTTATACATTAGATCATCATTGCATATCATATTTTATTTTGCATTTTGGTTGATCCTAGAAATTCTATGCAACTCAATGACCCACGGAGAGAGTTGGGGATTTCGTTATTTTCATATTTGAGTTTTCTCAAATTTTGAGAATAGGATCATTTGATTTTATTTTATCATCAATTATTTCTATTACAAAATATGAGAGAGGGAATAAAATGACTTTCCCAAAATAAAGAAATATTGAGGATTTAATAATAAAATCAAATAAGATTTTATTTCGGAGTTTTTCGGTGTTTTATTTGAATTTAGGAAAAATGTGCGTTTTTCAAAATTGCATTTAGGTCCCAAATAAATGTTCACCTTGTGCGGCTTGATTTTAGAAGCCCGTGAAAGTTTATTTCGGAATTTTTGGAGTCCAATTAGTATTTCTTTTTATTTTTCTTCTGCGGGTAAATATTTTTAAAAAATGCGCACCGACCTACGGGCCGTGTTCGACCTGGACACCGGCCCCGGCGGGCTTTATAACCCGGGGCAGCCCACCCGGGCAAACCCTAGCCGCCTCGAGCCCCGTGCCTCGCCGCCACCCGCCGCCACCCGCGCCACCGTCGCCGCCCGCCGCCGCCGCCACACGCTCGCCGAGGTTCACCGCTGCCTCGAAATCCGTGCCCATTTTTTTCTTTTTTTTTCAAAAACCGTTCGGTTTTTTCGTCGGTGTTTTTTAGATTTGGGTTTTTTAATAGATCGGTTTTTCTGGTTTATTTAAATAGCGAGCGTTCGTCCGTTCGTTCGTTCTAACGAACGTTCGTCGTTTTTCTTTTTCTCGGATTAAATCCGTGATTTTTCTGATCGCGATTCCTGATCCGATTTTCGTTTTAGTATAACTTTTCGCTCGTTTATCGGAATCAGGTGATTCAAGTGCCTAGAGTTTTGTCTTGAAACCCTCTATCCGTTTAACCAACTTAAAAAAGATTTTGCTACTGTAAAATTTGCCCTAGATCCAGATTAGTAGAACGAAGTTGTTTTCTTTTGCCGTTTGACTTCCGTTGCTTCGTTCGATTTGATTCTTTCGCCAACCGGAGTTCTTAAGTTGAACCTTCTAGTTAGATCTCTTATTTGAGATTTACCTGTGCATTAGATGAGTTCTTATTGTATGCTTGTTTGTTTGTCTGCGATAGAATACCCGGAGTGCGCCGCTTGTTACTTTGAATCGCTAGGTTTCCCGGATCATCAACAAGGCAAGTAACACTTTGATCATACCTTTTCTACTACCGAGTTTTATTGCATTAGATCAATCCTCACACATTGCATGATTAGGATCTAATTAAATTGTGGGATGGGAAGTAGTTGAGGTAGTACCTATTACCTATTTATTATCAAACATTTGGGAGTTACTTCTACGTTTGCTTATTATGCCATGCTATGCCAGTAGACGTGGATTGGGTGAGTGATATCCATGACAGATGTGAGTTTTGTTAATTAATGGTTTATCTAAGGTGGCAACTTAAACACACATCTGGGTGGATTGAGGCACCTGGGTATTCCAGGACTTGCCTGTTTTCTTTTGGACCGCCACCCAGGCTCAAAGGGATCATGAGACTATTCATACTAGAAACTTCCGTGTGCAGCCACAAGCTATTATGGGCTCTAGCATAGTTGACTAAGTCGTGCGAACTCTTACAGTGGTAGACTAGCAGATGTAGGGGATGTAGGTGGTACGGTCTACCCGATCGTAAGGTGCTAGCGCTTCTGAAAGACTATGTCTCGGTCATCCGTCTTCTCAAACACCATGTAGTGCGAGAAACCAAACGGAGGCGATCGAGTCTTGTGGGGAAAAGTGCGCAAACCTCTGCAGAGTGTAATAAACTAATCATGGTTAGCCGTGTCCCCGGTTATGGACATCTTGAGTATCTAGTACTGGATTATCATGTGAATCTCAACATGTTACTCTAAATTAATTTTGTTGGGTTATGTTTAATGATGATGCTTAATTGGGATTGAGAATGCTGTCAACCATTCTCAATGTTTAACAACTACCATGATAGTTAAATAAATTTATTCCTTTGTAGTAGGGAAAAATTGGCTTTACGCAAAACTGTAACCATAGAGCTTTCCACCAGCCAAATATGCATATAGTATAGCTGTTTCATTCCATTACTCTCTATGTGTTACATTGCCAGCATATTCCATGTGCTGACCCATTTCGGGCTGCAACATTAATGTTGCAGACTTTTTAGACGACGATTAAGGAGTTTTAGGTCGTGGTTCTATACTCCGTGATGCCGCTGGAGTTGATGGACTCACTTATCTTCCAAGCCTTCCGATGTTATCGTTATTAGATGGCCTTAAGCCATATTTATTGTAATAAGTTCTCTTTTGAGACACTCGATGTAATAAGTGTGTGATTGCTACTCTGCTATAAATCCTCCAAGTACTGTGTGGTGTCAGCATTACTGATCCAGGGATGACACCGGAGCATAGAGATCAGACTATTTGAGGTCTGGTCGCTACATTTTTATAGAAATAACAGGCATGCCTACCATAGGTCTAGGTTTATCTGTATCACGGGGTTTAGCAATTCTAGCAGTTTCATTACAAAAGTAAATAACATGCCAATCTATATTATCAGACAAGAGATCTTTAACAATAGCAATATTAGGTTCCACTTTAACTTGCTTAGGAGGTGTATATGTTTTAATATTGCTTTTATGAACCAAAGTTGAAGCTTTAGCATGATCCTTTATTCTAAAGGGAAAGGTGGTTTCTCAACATAAGAAGTGGGAACAATAGGATCATTATAAGTAATAATATTTTCTTCAACTTTAATAGGTGCAACTACTTTTACTTCTATGGGAGGATGATATTTAAACCACTTCTCCTTAGGGAGATCAACATAAGTAGCAAAAGATTCATAGAAAGAAGCTACTATCTCAGAATCAAGTCCATATTTAGTGCTAAACTTATGGAAAATATCGGTATCCATAAAAGATTTAACACAATCAAACTTAGGTGTAATACCTGACTCCTTACCATTGTCGAGATCCCAATCTTCAGAGTTGCATTTAATTCTATCCAATAAATCCCATCTAAATCCAATAGTCTTCATCATAAAAGAGCCAGCACAAGAAGTGTCAAGCATGGTGCGATTATTTTCAGAAAGCCGAGCATAAATTATTTGAAGAATTGTTTCTCTTGGAAGCTCATGATTGGGGCATGAATATAACATTGATTTAAGCCTCCCCCAAGCTTGAGCGATGCTTTCTCCTTCGCGAGGCCAAAAATTATATATATAATTGCGATCACGATGAACAAGATGCATAGGGTAATACTTTTGATGAACTTCCAATTTCAATCTTCTATAGTTCCATGATCTCGTATCATCACATAGCCTATGCCATACCAATGCGTCTCCCTTCAAAGATAAAGGGAAGACCTTCTTCTTAGCAACATCATCGGGTATACCTGCAAGCTTAAATAATCCACAAACTTCATCAACATATATTAGGTGTTCATCCGGATGCTTTGTTCCATCTCCTGTAAAAGGATTAGCTAGCAGTTTTTCTATCATACCTAAAGGATACTCATAAGGAATTTCATTTTCATATTCGTTTTCAATAGGTCCAGTAGGTTGAGGAGAAACTCTTTGCTCTACTGGTCGGGGTGAAGATACCCCGAACAAGCCCCTCAGAGGATTACTTTCCATAGTAACAAGTGACAGTAAATTTCAGCACACTATATAAATTTTTTCTTTACCAAATTCCACCTACCAAAGGCGCTTCACTCCTCGGCAACGGCGCCAGAAAAGAGTCTTGATGACCCACAAGTATAGGGGATCTATCGTAGTCCTTTCGATAAGTAAGAGTGCCGAACCCAACGAGGAGCAGAAGGAAAGGATAAGCGGTTTTCAGCAAGGTATTCTCTGCAAGTACTGAAATAAGTGGTAACAGATAGTTTTGTGATAAGATAATTTGTAACGAGCAACAAGTAACAAAAGTAAATAAAGTGCAGCAAGGTGGCCCAATCCTTTTTTGTAGCAAAGGACAAGCCTGGACAAACTCTTATATAAGGAAAAGGGCTCCCGAGGACACATGGGAATATCGTCAAGCTAGTTTTCATCACGTTCATATGATTCGCGTTTGGTACTTTGATAATTTGACATGTGGATGGACCGGTGCTTGGGTGTTGTTCCTAGTTGAACAAACATCCCACTTATGATTAACCTCTATTGCAAGCATCCGCAACTACAACAAAAGTATTAAGGTAAACCTAACCATAGCATGAAACATATGGATCCAAATCAGCCCCTTACGATGCATAAACTAGGGTTTAAGCTTCTGTCACTCTTGCAACCCATCATCTAATTATTACTTCCCAATGCCTTCCTCTAGGCCCAAACAATGGTGAAGTGTTATGTAGTCGACGTTCACATAACACCACTAGAGGCTAGACAACATACATCTTATCAGAATATCGAAAGAATACCAAATTCACATGAGTACTAATAGCAAGACTTCTCCCTTGTCCTCAGGAACAAACGTAACTACTCACAAAGCATATTCATGTTCATAATCAGAGGGGTAATAATATGCATAAAGGATCTGAACATATGATCTTCCACCAATTAAACCAACTAGCATCAACTACAAGGAGTAATTAACACTACTAGCAACCTACTAGCACCAATCCCGGACTTGGAGACAAGAATTGGATACAAGAGATGAACTAGGGTTTTGAGATGAGATGGTGCTGATGAAGATGTTGATGGAGATTTCCCTCTCCTGATGAGAGGACCGTTGGTGATGACGATGGCGATGATTTCCCCCTCCGGGAGGGAAGTTTCCCCGGCAAAACAGCTCTGCCGGAGCTCTAGATTGGATCTGCCAAGGTTCCGCCTCGTGGCGGCGGAGTTTCGTCCCGAAAGGTTGCTTCTTATTTTTTTTCTCAACGAAAGACTTCATATAGGAGAAGATGGTCATCGGAGAGCCACTAGGGGGCCCACGAGGTAGGGAGCGCGCCCTAGGGGGGGCGCCCCCCACCCTCATGAGAAGGGTGTGGGCCCCCTGGTCTTCATCTTTGGCGAGGATTTTTCATTATTTATTATCAGGTATCCCGTGGAGTTTCAGGACTTTTGGAGTTGTGCATAAAAGGTCTCTAATATTTGCTCCTTTTCCAGCCCAGAATTCCAGCTGCCGGCATTCTCCCTCCTTATGTAAACCTTGTAAAATAAGAGAGAATATCCATAAGTATTATGACATAATGTGAAATAACAGCCCATAATGCAATAAACATCGATATAAAAGCATGATGCAAAATGGACGTATCAGGCACCAAAGGACATCAACATAACCACAAGCAAATTAAACAAATCATAGAAATTCACCAATTACCGGTAGGACAACGAAAATCTACTCAGACATCATAGGATGGCAACACATCATTGGATAATAATATGAAGCATAAAGCACCATGTTCAAGTAGAGGGTACATCGGGTTGCGAGACAGTGGACCGCTGTAGATAGATGGGGGAAGGTGTTTGAAGATGTTGGTGAAGACGACGGAGGTGTTGGTGTAGATCGCCGTCACACGATGATGGCCCCGGCGGCGTTCCGGCGCCACCGGGAGAGAGAGGAGGAGAGAGCCTCCCTTCTTCTTCTTCCTTGACCTTCTCCCTTGATGGGAGAAGGGTTTCCCCTCTGGTCCATGGCCTCCATGGCGGCGGAGGGGCGAGAGCCCCTCCGAGATTGGATCTGTCTCTCCGTCTCTCTCTGTTTCTGCGTTGGCTGATTCTGGCCTTTCACAGTTTCTTAAATTCTAGGAGATCCGTAAATCCGATTTGGCTGAATTTTGGACACAATTTTTATCTGGATATTGGCTTTCTTGTGGCGAAAGAAGGGAACCAACCACCTTACTGGGTGGCCACGAGGGCCCAAGGCGCGCCTGACCCCCTGGGGCACGCCCCCTGCCTCGTGGACCTCTCGAGCATTATCTCGCGTTGATTTTTCTTCCCAAAAATCACATATATTCCAAAAAAATCTCCGTCAGTTTTTATCCCATTTGGACTCCGTTTGATATGGATTTTCTGCGAAACAAAAAACATGCAACAAACAGGAACTGACACTGGGCACTTGATCAATATGTTAGTCCCAAAAATAGTATAAAAAGTTGCCAAAAGTATATGAAAGTTGTATAATATTGGCATGGAACAATAAAAAAATTATAGATACGATGGAGACATATCACTCTTCTCCGGCATCGTCGTCCATACCGTTGATGTCTTCGGAGCCGTAATCGAGCATGTCAATTAAGTCCTCGACAGTGGCGATGAAGTGGATGGTGGGTGGGACGTAAAATTCCCCGTTCTCAGACCCTACTATGGGCTGGGCGTAGTTCGGACGTTGCTCCTTCGTAATGACGAGGGATTGCATCAAGTCTAGAGCATCGCTTAAAGGCGATGTTTGGCCAGGGAGAAGAGAATCCGTGGAGTACGGCGGGAAGGGGATTCCTGGGCCAAGCTCACACGATGCTGACTCCGAGAGTTTGGAGCCAGTGTTCGGGGAAGAGTCCGGCTTTGTGATGGTTGCCAGCGACACTGCTTCATCTAGCTCTCCCATATTGGGCTTAGTTGCCACAGATAGTCCGGCGGGTTTAGAAACCCCGTCTTCGGACCTGGCGACGTGCTCCGGCTCTAAGGCCAGAGCGAAGGTTGGGGTCATGAATCCTTGGAAGATCAAGTCTCCTCGGAAGTCAGCAACATAATCCAAGTTTCCAAAACTAATCTGGTGACCTGGGGCGTAGCTGTCAATCTGCTCTAGATGGCCAAGCGAGTTGGCCCGTAGTGCGAAGCCGCCGAACACAAAGATCTGACCGGGGAGGAAAACCTCCCCCATGACAGCATTGTTGTAGATGATTGATGGAGCCATCGAACCTTCTGGTGACGATGCAGCGGAACTCTCAATGAAAGCACCAATGTCGGTGTCAAAACCGGCGGATCTCGGGTAGGGAGTCCCGAACTGTGCGTCTAAGGTCAATGGTAACAGGAGGCAGTGGACACGATGTTTTTCCCAGGTTTGGGCCCTCTTGATGAAGGTAATACCCTACGTCCTGCGTGATTGATCTTGATGAATATGAGGATTACAAGAGTTGATCTACCACGAGATCATAATGGCTAAACCCTAGATGTCTAGCCTGTATGATTGTGATTGCCTCTATGGACTAAACCCTCCGGTTTATATAGACACCGGAGGGGCCTACGGTTGTAAAGAGTCGGTTTACAAAGGAAGGAATCTACATATCCGAACGCCAAGCTTGCCATCCACGCAAAGGAGAGTCCCATCCGGACACGGGAGGAAGTCTTTTGTCTTGTATCTTCATAGCCCATTAGTCTGGCCCATGTTACATAGTCCGGACGCCCGAGGACCCCTTAATTCAGGACTCCCTCAGATAACATAATCCAAGCGTTGGTGTGTGAGGTAAATATCAAAGAATTTGCTTCACAACCTGGTGGTGTGATTCCTTCGATGTCGCTTGAAATCGGGTGTCGGTGTCAAAACCGGCGGATCTCGGGTAGGGGGTCCCGAACTATGCGTCTAGGATCGATGGTAACAGGAGACAGGGGACACGATGTTTACCCAGGTTCGGACCCTCTCTATGGAGGTAATACCCTACTTCATGCTTGATTGATCTTTATGAATATGAGTGTTACAAGAGTTGATCTACCACGAGATCGTAATGGCTAAACCCTAGAAGTCTAGCCTAAGAATATGGTAATGAGTATATGCGTTGTCCTTTCCGGACTATCCCCTTTGGTTTATATAGACACCGAGGGGATCTAGGGTTTACATGGAGTCGGTTACATAAGAAGGAATCTTCGGTCGCCAAGCTTGCCTTCCACGCCAAGTAGAGTCCAATCCGGACACGATGCAGTCTTTGGTCTTCACGTCCTCACAGCCCATCAGTACGGCCCACGGATAACAGGTCGGATGTCCGAGGACCCCTTAGTCCAAGACTCCCTTAGTAGCCCCTGAACCTGGCTTCAATGACGGGGAGTCCAGCACGCAGATTTGTCTTCGGCATTGCAAGGCGGGTTCCCCTTTCTCCGAACTCCAAGATAGTATTCAGATGCGACGATAGTATCCGGACCTGCCATATACCACACACAACTGTAGAGAGAATATATATATTTTCACACGAGTTTCGTCTGCTGACAGCTCTTCACAACACGACATTACGTCTGTCCGGTCACAACCTTGAACCACTCTTTGTCTGCGCTCCATGTTTTGAGATGCGGTTGCTATTGGCACGTCCTGTCAAAGTGGAGATCGTGGCCCCTTATTGCAGGGTTCTCATCAATGCGGGCATGGGTAACCCAACCGTGCCATTTATACAGCCCTTGGGAATAGGCGAGTTTTTAGGACGAGTGGGGAGTCACTTGATATTCGCAGCCTTTATAAAGGGATAATGACACTCTCCCTTTACCCTCACCCTTCTTCATCTTCAGTCCTTTCGTCCTCAAGATCTAAGCCCAAGTTTTAGCTTTCCCTCATTTGAGAAAGCACTCCAGTCATGTCCGGATCTGGAGCTGGAGGCAAGTGGATGGCCTCCTCCGTTGAGGAGAAGGACATCATGGAGCTCCGGGAGTCCGGCAACTTAGCCAAGGAGATTGCTCACCGACTCCCTGCAATAGGGCAAGTCGTCCCTACCCCCGAGCCCCATGAGAGGGTCGTGTTTCTCACACACTTCGTCCGCGGGTTGGGATTCCCTCTTCATCCATTTGTCCGTGGATTGATGTTTTACTACGGGTTGGACTTCCACGATCTAGCTCTCAACTTTATCCTCAATATCTCAGGATACATAGTTGTGTGCGAGGCCTTTCTCCGCATGCCACCTCACTTTGGCTTATGGCTGAAGATTTTTAATGTAAAGCCCAAGGTGGTGCGCGGCCAATAGGCCAAGTGCGGAGGTGCCATGGTGGGCAAACTGCCCAAAATCACTTGGCTCGAAGGCTCCTTTGTAGAGACGATGAAGGGATGGCAATCAGGTGGTTCTACATCACCGAGCCGCGTGACGCCAACTGGGCGGCGGCTCCCGAATTCCGATCTGGTGCCCCGATGCGTCTTACCTCCTGGCAAGAGAAGGGCCTGACCTGGGGATCTTTGGAAGAGATCATGAGGCTCCAAACTTGCCTCCAGAACATGATAACCTGGAAGATCAAGCTCGTTTATGTGATCCAGGTCATGCTTGTACGCCGGATCCTTCCCTGTCAGCGCCGGACCTATTATTTGTGGGAGTTCAATTCGGCCAAGCACCAGACGCTGCTAAGGCTCTTCGGCACGACGCACGAAGATATCTGGAGGGTGCTCTTCAATGGCAGCGAGACACCTCCACCCTCGACCAAGGATTGCGGGCTCCACTTTAAGCGTCAGGCTAATTCGGTAAGCCATCAAGGTATAATCTTTAAGGACATACTTTTAGGAAGGATACTAAGCCTTCTGACCAATTTCTTTTTCAAGCCTGGGTCGACTTAGAGAGACGGATTAATAGTCCGGCGCCGCTGCCCGAAGGCGAGGGAACCCCACTCCTTAACGGGATGCTATTTCCGGCGCCTTACGACGTGCCGGAGAAGAAGGTCAAAACTACGGCCATGGGGACCAGGAGTGGGCTTCGCTAAAGGAACACCTTGGTCGTCCCATCTGACGATGAGACAGACCCCTCAGCCGCCAACAATGGTGACGAGGAGGGAGGTGACTCCCCTCCTGCAGGAGGGAGGAAGAAAAGGGAGGCCTCCACGAGTTTGGAGGCGGAGGCGCCCAAGAGGGGGAGAGGATCCTACACGGAGAACTCCGTGTGGGATGTTGATAGCATCCCAGAGCGACCTCGCCGGACCAAGCCACGGGCCACCTCGTAAGCACCAGAATCCGGAAACGTCTGGCCTTTCTTGTGATAGTTTTGATGTGCCTTAAACTTTGTCATAGCAGTTCGGCATGCGATGACTCCCCGCGATCCTCGACAGAGGAATCGTTGGACGCAAAGGAGATGTCTAGCATGTCTCCGCCACCTGCTCATTCCGTCTCGCCCAAGGGTGACGACGAGGTGGTGTCGCAAAAGACCTTCCCCGACCAGGGGAGGTTCCGGAGATCGTCGGGGTGGCGCCCCAGGACGATTCCTTAGTCGCCGGACACATGGGGGAAAATCCCTCATGGGGACTAATGACGGGGGCTGAGTTCCCCTTGGTCCTGAGCAGGACACTACTCTGGAGACCCATGCGGCTCTAGAGTCCAGCGAATGACATTCCCCGAAAGAAGGGGGTGTGCCAGTCCCACTGGTGACTTCTGTCCAACTAGAGGCACCGGACAATCTACTGGAGGCGCTACGAGGCACCTCTATTATGGATGAACATCGTGCCCTTATGGGCACGATAATAGAGAAGGTTCAGTTCGTCAAAAACAGACTGATCGAAGCCTGCACTAGCCTTCTATCAGGCTTTGAGGTAAGTAATGCAGTTGTAGGAAGAATGTCATAGTATATACAGTAGCCCCTGATGCTCTATTTGGTGTTCGGGAAGAAAAGAGATGAACATAGGATCGAGAAGAAATATCACAGGAGTCTAACATAAGTTGTCTATGTGTTTAAGCAGGTATCGCTGCAGGCTGCCACCGCTCATGCTGCGGAGGTTTCCGAACTGAAGCGGAAACTAGAGCGGACCAAGGAGGAACTTGGCCTCGTGAAAAAGCAGCTGGAGGATAGCCAAGGTATGTAGTGACCTGCGGGTATATTTTAAGAAAAAATGAATAGTCCGTCTGGACTAAAGTGTCATAATATTTATTAGGGGCCACGTCTGAGGTGGCCGCCCTCAAGAAGGCGTTAGATGAGGCCGAGGATAAAGCGGCCAAGGAACGTGCCTCGTGCGAGAAGCACGAAGCCCGGGTTGACGAGGCACAACAACAGGTCCAAGGCGTGATCAAGAGATTTGAGTCCTTGGAGCGCGATTGTAAGGTGCAAGAGTCCGAACTGGAGAAGGCCCGTCAGAGCGCACAGGACGCACGAGTCGAAGCCCGGAATGCCCTCCAGGAAATTTAGGTGGCCAAGAACATTGCGGCGGGTGAGTCTTTCGCCATGCAAAGCGAGTATGTAAAAGAAACATTCCTTGTACTTATCCAGATTCGGGTTTTCCAGGGGCGTTTATGGATCTGCCGCACAGTATATTAGATGCTACCGAGCATTATAGAGCCGAAGAGGGGATGCCTACGGAGAAGCTATTCTGGTCCCAATATCTTGGACCCGAACATCCGGTGCCCTTCAGCGACCAGCTGAAGTAGTTGGTCGAGCTGCACAAGTCGGCAGAGCTAGCCATGAATGACCTAATAGTCTGGCTGTGGCCTGCCGAGCCTATACCTAGCAGCTACTTCAGACTTGTTCAGTGGCTTGTAAGTGCCTGTCCGCGGCTCGAAACCATGAAGCGGTCGGTCTGTATTGAAGGTGCGCGTATGGCATTTGCCCGTGTCAAGACGCATTGGGCGAAGTTAGATGCGAAGAAGCTAATGACCGAGGGGCCGCCGGCGGGCAAGGAGCATCGTCGGCCGGAGCACTATTTTGATGGTGTCCTGGAGGGGTTCCGCCTTGTGGCGGAGCAATGTTCAAAGGATATCATATTCCCATAAGAACATGTGTATTACCTTGCCCTGTAATATGGAACAATGGTGTCATGTAATATATTGCTTATGATTTAAATTTACCTCCTGTTCGACTGTTTATTAACTCTGAGGGTTGACCAGTCGTCGGCTTCTGCCCCCATCTAGATAGTACGGGAGTGTTCGGGATAAATCTACTTTACTCCACATTCTGGTCCTTAAAGGAGGTGTTTAGCGCAACGAACAAGGCAATCAGACTATGCGGCCTTTACCGCCCTCACTTAGCCATAGGAGTTTGACAAATAGGAAAGTTGGCGAAGCCCCTGGTATTCGGAAGACTGAATTAGGGGCGCTATGCATGCCTAATCGGGGGAACCGATTCTTCGCAAGAAGCGGAAAAAATCTCCAACGATTTGGAACCTCTCGAACAGCTGACCGACTCTCGCCGCATCATGACAGTCAGTTTTCGGCTTTCTCTACTGAGGTGCTCATCCGGAAGAACCGGGACACAATCGCAGTAGTTCTCCCTTTACTACCCTAGCCGATATAGCGAAACGTAAGGTAGTAAGCACAGGAGCCGGGCAACCCAACTATTGACCAAAGACATGATTCGGAGCCGATGCATATAATGCTATAAGTTCGGGGTGTCGAACTATACTATAAAAGTGTTTGGACTTTTTATTGCCGTGGTGTTGGGTGTAATGAAGCCCCTGACGTAGTAATACGTACCATGGTGTACGTGTGCAGTGGGTAATTAATACCGAGGCAAGTAAACAGAAAAAATGAAATAATAGGCTAACTCTACCGTGTGTTCACCATCAAGGCGTGCTTTGTACAAGCGATGCGATAAGCATGTAGGGCTATTTAACATGCCGCAACCAAGGACGAGCTACGTGCGGGTATGAAAAGCATGTATGGCGATAGTTTAATAGAGACCACCTGGGGATTCCCTTGTAAGCCAGAGCTCCTTGCCTCCTTGGTGTGTTTTGCAAGCGGGTTGTCCGTATAGACCTTCAAAAGATAAGAAAAACACCCATAGAAAAGAAAAAGTAAAAGCGTGCGAATCCCAAGGTTGGTCAAGCCATACAGTGGATAGCGAACAAGTTATGCCTCCACCAATTCCCATGGGGTTTTGAGTGCGTAATTTATATACGTGCGGTATTGGTGCCATTGCCTCCTCAGGGCTGGGACGGAGGCCAAATTTGTTAATTCGGCTCCCGACAAGCTGAGCTGTCCTGCTGCAGTGTGGTCCCGACCCTCTTGACAATGTCCAGGGGCTCGGCAGCCAGATTATAATGCTGCTTGAGAAGGCCGCTCTATACTTCTGCTGTTAGGGTGGCAGTGTGCTCCTCTGTATGGAGGGAGTGTTTTGTGTTTCCATTTACTGTAATGATGCCACGTGGACCGGGCATTTTGAGCTTGAGATAAGCGTAATGTGGCATCGCATTGAATCTAGCGAATGTGGTTCATCCGAGCAGGGCGTGATAGCCGTTGCGAAATGAGACGATATTGAAGATTAGTTCTTCGCTTTGGAAGTTATCCGAGGAGCCGAATACTACTTCCAGCGTTATTGAGTCCGTACAACGGGCCTCTACGCCTGGTATGACTCCTTTAAAGGTAGTCTTCATGGGCTTGACTCGTGAGGGGTCGATGCGCATTTTACGTACTGTGTCCTGATAGAGCAGGTTGAGGCTGCTACCACCGTCCATTAGGACTCGTATCAGGTGAAATCCGTCGATGATTGGGTTGAGGACTAGTGTGGCCAAACCACCATGGCGGATGCTGGTTGGATGGTCTCGGCGGTCAAAGGTGATCGGGAGTGATGACCACAGATTGAATTTTGGGGCGACTGGCTCTAACGCATAGACGTCCCTAAGTGCGTGTTTGCGCTCCCTTTTGGGGATGTGTGTGGCGTATATCATGTTCACCATTTTGACTTGAGGAGGAAATTTCTTTTGCTCCCCAGTGTTTGGCTGCCGGGGTTCCTCGTCATCGTCCTCGCTCTATGATTCTCCTTCCTTGTTTCTGCTGTTGACCTTGCAGGCTTGTTTAAAGACCCGGCAATCTCTGTTAGTATGGTTGGCCGGTTTGTCCGGGGTGCCATGTATCTGGCAAGGATGGTCGAGTATGCGGTCCAAACTGGATGGTCCTCTGCTATTCCTTTTATAGGGCTTATTTCGCTGGCCGGACTTGGAGCCACTAAATTCGGCGTGAACTATAGTGTCATCGGCGTTACTGCCATTGCTTCGGCATTTGTGTCTGTTGCGCTGGAGCTTGCCGATTGATTCTACTACACAACCTTCTTCTTGTAGACGTTGTTGGGCCTCCAAGTGCAGAGATTTGTAGGACAGTAGCAAATTTCCCTCAAGTGGATGACCTAAGGTTTATCAATCCGTAGGAGGCATAGGATGAAGAGGGTCTCTCTCAAGCAACCCTGCAAGAAAATAACAAAGAGTCTCTTGTGTCCCCAACACACCCAATACAATGGTAAATTGTATAGGTGAACTAGTTCGGTGAAGAGATGGTGATATAAGTGGTATATGGATAATAGATAAAGGTTTTCGTAATCTGAAAATATAAAAACAGCAAGGTAACTAATGATAAAAGTGAGCATAAACGGTATTGCAATGCGTTGAAACAAGGCCTAGGGTTCATACTTTCACTAGTGCAAGTTCTCTCAACAATAATAACCAAATTGGATCACATAACTATCCCTCAACATGCAACAAAGAGTCACTCCAAAGCTCGTGATACATCAAGATCGTATCACCTCAAGAACACGAGAGAGAGAGAGATCAACCACATGGCTACTGGTACATACCCTCAGCCCCGAGGGAGAACTACTCCCTCCTCATCATGGAGAGCACCGGGATGATGAAGATGGCCACCGGAGAGGGATTCCCCCCTCCGACAGGGTGCCGGAACGTGTCTAGTTTGGTTTTCCGTGGCTATGGAGGCTTCTTGTGGCGGAACTCCCGATCTATGGTGCTCCCCGAAGTTTTTAGGGTATATGAGTATATATGGGAGGAATAAGTACGTCGGTGGACCTCCAGGCTATCCACGAGGCAGGGGGGCGCGCCCAGGGGGGGGGGGGTGGGCGCGCCCTCCACCCTCGTGGGCAGCCCGGGACTCTCCTGGTCCAACTCCGATACTCCGTGGGCTTCTTTTGGTCCAAAAATAAGTTCCATGAAGTTTCAGGTCAATTGGACTCCGTTTGATTTTCCTTTTCTGCGATACTCTAAAACAAGTAAAAAACAGAAACTGGCACTGGGCTTTTGGTTAATAGGTTAGTCCCAAAAATAATATAAAAGTGTATAATAAATCCCATAAACATCCAAAATAGATAATATAATAGCATGGAACAATAAAAAATTATAGATACGTTGGAGACATATCAGCATCCCCAAGCTTAATTCCTGCTCATCCTCGAGTAGGTAAATGATAAAAACAGAATTTGTGATGTGGAATGCTACCTAACATATTCATCATATATTTCTCTTTATTGTAGCAAGAATATTCAGATCCATAAGATTCAAGACAAAAGTTTAATATTGACATAAAAATAATAATACTTCAAGCATACTAACTAAGCAATCATGTCTTCTCAAAATAACATGTCCAAAGAAACTCATCCCTACAAAATCATATAGTTTGGTCATGCTCCATTTTCGTCACACAAGAATGCTCTCATCATGGACAACCCCGATGACAAGCCAAGCAATTGTTTCATACTATAGTAATCTCAAACCTATAAACTTTCACGCAATACATGAGCGTGAGCCATGCTTATAGCACTAAGGGTGGAATAGAATATAATGAGGGGGTTATGTGGAGAAGACAAAAAAGGAGAAACTCTCACATAAACAAGGCTATGGAGATGCCCATCGATTGATGTTAATGCAAGGAGTTGGGATTGCCATGCAATGGATGCACTACAACTATAAATGTATGAAAGCTCAACAAAAGAAACTAAGTGGGTGTGCATCCAACTTGCTTGCTCACGAAGACCTAGGGCACTTGAGGAGGCCCATTGTTGGAATATACAAGCCAAGTTCTATAATGAAAAATTCCCACTAGTATATGAAAGTGACAAAACAAAAGACTCTCTATCATGAAGATTATGGTGCTACTTTGAAGCACAAGTGTGGCAAAGGATAGTAGCATTGTCCCTTTTATATTTTTTTATTTGGCCTTTCTTTTCTTTTTTTATTTGGGATTTCTCTTTTTTGTAACAATGCTCTATGAATGATTGTCATCACACTTCTATTTACTTACAACTCAAGAATTACAACTCGATACTTAGAACAAGATCTGACTCTATATGAATGCCTCCGGCGGTGTACCAGGATATGCAACGAATCAAGAGTGACATGTATGAAAGAATTATGAATGGTGGCTTTGCCACAAATACTATGTCAACTACATGATCATCCTAAGTAATATGACAATGATGAATGTGTCATGATAAGCGGAATGGTGGAAAGTTGCATGGCAATATATCTCGGAATGGCTATGGAAATGCCATAATAGGTAGGTATGGTGGCTGCTTTGAGGAAGATATAAGGAGGTTTATGTGTGAAAGAGCGTATCATATCACGGGGTTTGGATGCACCGGCGAAGTTTGCACCAACTCTCAATGTGAGAAAGGGCAATGCACGGTACCGAAGAGGCTAGCAATGATGGAAGGGTAAGAGTGCGTATAATCCATGGACTCAACATTAGTCATAAAGAACTCACATACTTATTGCAAAAATCTACAAGTCATCAAAAACCAAGCACTACGCGCATGCTCCTAGGGGGATAGATTGGTAGCAAAAGACCATCGCTCGTCCCCGACCTCCACTCATAATGAGGGCAATCAAAGAACACCTCATGTTTCAAATTTGTTACATAACGTTTACCATACGTGCATGCTACAGGACTTGAAAACTTCAACACAAGTATTTCTCAAATTCACAACTACTCAATTAGCATAACTTTAATATCACTATCTCCATATCTCAAAACAATCATCAAGCATCAAACTTCTCTTAGTATTCAACACACTCATAAGAAAGTTTTTACTAGTCTTGAATACCTAGCATATTAGGATTAAGCACATTACCATGCTGGTTAAGACTCTCAAAATAATCTAAGTGAAGCATGAGTGTTCATCTATTTCTACAAAATAAAACCCTCACCGTGCTCTAAAAAGATATAAGTGAAGCACTAGAGAAAATGACAAACTACTCCGAAAGATATAAGTGAAGATCAATGAGTAGTCGAACAATTATGCAACTATATGAAGACTCTCTAACATTTAATAATTTCAGATCTTGATATTTTATTCAAACAGCAAGCAAAACAAAATAAAATAAAATGACGCTCCATGCAAAACACATATCATGTGGTAAATAAAAATATAGCTCCAAGTAAAGTTACCGATGAACGGAGACGAAAGAGGGGATGCCTTCCGGGGCATCCCCAAGCTTGGGCTTTTGCTTGTACTTGAATATTACCTTGGGGTGCTTTGGGCATCCCCAAGATTAGGATCTTGCCACTCCTTATCCCATAGTCCATCGAATCTTTACCCAAAACTTGAAAACTTCACAACACAAAACTTAACAGAAAACTCGTAAGCTCTGTTAGTATAAGAAAATAAATCACCACTTAGGTACTGTCATGAACTCACTCTAAATTCATATTGTTGTAATATCTACTGTATTCCAACTTGTCTATGGTTCATACCCTTTGATACTACTCATAGATTCAACAAAATAAGAAAACAACACATAGAAAACAGAATCTGTCAAAAACAGAACAGTCTGTAGTAATCTGGATCAAACGTATACTTCTGGAACTCATAAAATTCTCAAATAAATTGGTGGACCTGAGTAATTTATCTATTAATCATCTGTAAAAAGAATTAACTAAATAGCACTCTCCAATAAAAAAATGGCAGCAAATATCGTGAGCACTAAAGTTTCTGTTTTTTACAGCATGATTAAAAAGACTTTCCCCAAGTCTTCCCAAAGGTTCTACTTGGCACAAACACTAATTAAAAGCATAAAACCACATCTAAACAGAGGCTAGATGAATTATTTATTACTAAACAGTAACAAATAGCAAGGAACAAAAATAAAATTGGGTTGCCTCCCAAGAAGCGCTATCGTTTAATGCCCCTAGCTAGGAATGATGATTTCAATGATGCTCACATAAAAGATAAGAATTGTAACATAAAGAGAGCATCATGAAGAATATGACTAGCACATTTAAGTCCAACCCACTTCCTATGCATACGTATTTTGTGAGCAAACAACTTGTGGGAATAATAATCAACTTGCATAGGAAGGTAAAACAAGCATACCTTCAAAACTTTAAGCACATAGAGAGGAAAGTTGATATTATTGCAATTCCTACAAGCATATATTCCTCCCTCATAATAATTTTCAGTAGCATCATGAATGAATTAAACAATATAACCAGCACCTAAAGCATTCATTTCATGATCTACAAGCATAGAAATTTTATTACTCTCCACATAAGCAAAATTCTTCTCATTCGGAATAGTGGGAGTATCATAAGAAACTCGAATACTATAAATTGTTTCCACATTAAAAGAGTAATGTTCAGAAAAGGGGTAACCATAATCATGACAAGTTTTATAAATATAATCACTACTTTTTATAGCATAAGTATCATCACAATAATCATCATAAGTAGGAGGCATGCTATCATCATTATAAATTTGCATATCAAAACTTGGGAGACTAAAAATATCATCTTCATCAAACATAGCATCCCCAAGCTTGGGACAAACATTAATTGCAGCAAATTTATTCTCAAAAACATCATCTTTATCAAACATAGCATCCCCAATCTTGGGCCTTTTCATATCATAAGCATAATCACTCTCATCATTAATAGTATGGATAGCACCAAAAGTATAGCAATTATCATATTCTTCCAAGCAAGTGCCAAAAAGATTTTCAAGATCATAAGAAGTATCATTATCTTCCACAATTATATTTTCATGAGGCACAATAGTAATAGGAGCAGCATTATTTGGGGGATATATCTTTTTACCTCTCTTCCTTTTTCTTTTCTTCTTTTTCACCACATCATGTGTGGGTTCAATCATTTTTTTGGAGCTCCTTATTAATGAGATTGGTTGAATAGAAGGCTCCTCCTCGTCGCCTGATTCATCATAAGAAATAATAGGAGGATATTGGGAAGTCTCTTCCCTTTCATTAGTATTCTCTTCATCTTCTATTTATTTTCTTTTCTTTATGTAGTTGGCAATATAAGGATTTTCAATACAATTCACCGCACAATACATATAAATTTCCTCTAGATCAAAATGAAGAACTCTATCAAGGGCAAATTTTGGAATATCCTTAGTTATACGTTTCATTTCTTCACAACCCAAGAGCAAACTAAGTTCATTATGATGAGCAAGGGAAATCAAGTCATCACAATTTTTGGACACGATACGATCATGAAATAATTTGCATTGGGTACTGAAATGATCATGTTCATTGCAAAGTTCACAAGTATGGCTAAGAAAGTTTAAATTTTCAGCACACGCACCTAGCCTTTCTTGCAACCATTTAGTTTCTAAGTGCTTATGCCTCTTGCAATATCTATCTTCCCTATTTGGTGTGTACTTGCAAACCCAATGTACTCCACAAAAATTGACATGTTTATAGGAGACATTATCATCATGACTACTGCAATCATCATTAGTACCATGGATATTCAAGGATTTCATACTAACAACATTGCAATCATGCTCATCATTCAAAGATTTAGTGCCAAACATTTTAATGAATTCTTCTTCTAACACTTTGGCACAATTTTCCTTTCCATCATACTCACGAAAGATATTAAAAAGATGAAGCGTATGAGGCAAACTTAATTCAATTTTTTTGTAATTTTCTTTTATAAACTAAACTAGTGCTAAAACAAGAAACAAAAAGATTCGATTGCAAGATCTAAACATATACCTTCAGGCGCTAACCTCCCCGGCAACGGCGCCATAAAAGAGCTTGATGTCTACTACACAACCTTCTTCTTGGAGACGTTGTTGGGCCTCCAAGTGCAGAGGTTTGTAGGACAGTAGAAAATTTCCCTCAAGTGGATGACCTAAGGTTTATCAATCCATAGGAGGCGTAGGATGAAGATGGTCTCTCTCAAGCAACCCTGCAACCAAATAACAAAGAGTCTCTTGTGTCCCCAACACACCCAATACAATGGTAAATTGTATAGGTGCACTAGTTCGGTGAAGAGATGGTGATATAAGTGGTATATGGATAATAGATAAAGGTTTTTGTAATCTGAGAATATAAAAACAGCAAGGTAACTAATGATAAAAGTGAGCGTAAACGGTATTGCAATGCGTTGAAACAAGGCCTAGGGTTCATACTTTTACTAGTGCAAGTTCTCTCAACAATAATAACATAATTGGATCATATAACTATCCCTCAACATGCAACAAAGAGTCACTCCAAAGTCACTAATAGTGGAGAACAAACAAAGAGATTATGGTAGGTTACGAAACCACCTCAAAGTTATTCTTTCTAATCAATCCGTTGGGCTATTCCTATAAGTGTCACAAACAACCCTAGAGTTCGTACTAGAATAACACCTTAAGACACAAATCAACCAAAACCCTAATGTCACCTAGATACTCCAATGTCACCTCAAGTATCCGTGGGTATGATTATACGATATGCATCACACAATCTCAGATTCATCTATTCAACAAACACATAGAACCTCAAAGAGTGCCCCCAAGTTTCTACCGGAGAATCACGACGAAAGCGTGTGCCAACCCCTATGCATAGGTTCAATGGCGGAACCCGCAAGTTGATCACCAAAACATACATCAAGTGAATCACGTGATATCCCATTGTCACCGCAGATACGCACGGCAAGACATACATCAAGTGTTCTCAAATCTTTAAAGACTCAATCCGATAATATAACTTCAAAGGGAAAACTCAATCCATTACAAGAGAGTAGAGGGGGAGAAACATCATAGGATCCAAATATAATAGCAAAGCTCGCGATACATCAAGATCGTATCACCTCAAGAACACGAGAGAGAGAGAGATCAAACACATAGCTACTGGTACATACCCTCAGCCCTAAGGGAGAACTACTCCCTCCTTGTCATGGAGAGCACCGGGATGATGAAGATGGCCATCGGAGAGGGATTCCCCCCTCCGGCAGGGTGCCGGAACGGGTCTAGATTGGTTTTCGGTGGCTATGGAGGCTTCTGGCGGCGGAACTCCCGATCTATTGTGCTCCCCGAAGTTTTTAGTGTAGATGGGTATATATGGGAGGAAGAAGTATGTCGGTGGACCTCCGGGCTGTCCATGAGGCAGGGGGGCACGCCCAGGGGGTGGGAGCGCCCTCCACCCTCATGGGAAGCCTGGGACTCTCCTGGTCTCCGATACTCCGTGGGCTTCTTCTGGTCCAAAAATAAGTTCTGTGAAGTTTCAGGTCAATTGGACTCCGTTTGATTTTCCTTTTCTGTGATACTCTAAAACAAGTTAAAAACAGAAACTGGCACTGGGCTCTGGGTTAATAGGTTAGTCCCAAAAATAATATAAAAGTGTATAATAAAGCCCATAAACATCCAAAACAGATAATATAATAGCATGGAAGAATAAAAAATTATAGATATGTTGGAGACGTATCACCGATGCTGTTTTGGGCCTCGGAGGGGCCTGTTTCGTTGGCTGTGTTTTGTACTGTGAGCCAGCCAACTATCCTCTCCCGCGCAAAAGCGGGTCATAAGTGTCGTGGGGGATTCCATGGATCTCGGCTTTTCCTGGCCGAGGTGACGGGCAAGCCATTCGTCCCGGATGTTATGCTTAAAGGCCGCTAGGGCTTGAACGTCCGGACAGTCGACGATCTGGTTCTTTTTGGTTAGGAACCTACTCCATAATTTTCTGGCTGATTCTCCAGGTTGTTGAACTATATGACTTAGGTCATCGGCGTCTGGTGGCCGGACATACGTTCCTTGGAAGTTGTCGAGGAAAGCCGATTCCAAGTCCTCCCAGCTGCCGATGGAGTTCTCAGGAAGGCTATTTAACCAGTGCCGAGCTGGTCCTTTGAGATTTAATGGGAGGTATTTGATGGCGTGGAGGTCGTTTCCTCGGGCCATGTGGATGTGGAGGATGAAATCCTCAATCCATACTGCAGGATTGGTTGTGCCATCATATGATTCGATATTGACGGGCTTGAACCCCTCGGGGAATTCATGATCCAATACTTCATCCGTGAAGTAGAGGAGGTGTGCGGTGCCTCTGTATCGGGCCGCATCATGGTGGACCTCCGAGGGAGTCCGTCTGCGGTATTCGTCCCGAGCATGGTTAGGTTTGTCACGTCCGAATAGGTGGTCGTCGTCGTGCCTCAAAGCATGTCCTCGCGATCCATAGATCGATCTTATGTGTCCTGCTCTACTGTCCAATGTCTGTCGGAGGTCGTACATGTGACTCCGGACTTTTCCGTCTTTATTATGGCGGGGTGGTGGGGCGGTCTGCTGTTCGGCCTGAGTTGCCGCTTTATCCCGACCGCGGGGTGGCCGTTCGGCCGCCCTGTCCTGACCACGTGGTGGTCGGTCCGCATTATGCAAGGGAGATATGTGCTCCGGTGCCTACTCATCGAATTGAGGTAGCAGTCTGCGTTTTGGGTAGCTCTTGGCTGGGCGGTTGAGGCCATATTCCTCGGCTGTCAGGACATCAGTCCATCTGTCGACGAGCAGGTCCTGTTCGGCTTGACGCTGTTGTTGTTTCTTTTTTAGGCTCCTTGCGGTGGCTATGAGGTGAAGCTTAAAGTGCTCCTGCTCGAGAGGATCCTCAGACACAATGAAGTCTTCATTGCCGAGGCTTGTCTCCTCCTCAGAGGGTGGACGGTAACTATCATCCTCCGAGTCATCTTCTATGGCCTGTTCGTCAGGGTTGTCTTGCCTGCTGTCGTATTCCTGTTCAGATGTAGCCCCGACAGGGTCTTCGTTGTTTTCGGCATCACCCTGGGTACTATTTTCTCCGGTGCCAGTGTTGTCGTCCTTTGAGCGGTGGGGCTTGGGGCGGTGTTTGGGCTGCCGACGCTTGGACTGTGTCTCAAAGGCTTTATTCACATCTGGCTCTTCTTTGTTGTAGCCAGATCCTTTAGGTGTATCAACCATGTAGACGTCGTATGAAGAGGTAGCCATCCAACGTCCAGTGAATGGCAGGTCTTGGCCCTGCTCCTTGTCAGCATCATCGTGCATACCGTCGATGTCTTCGGAGCCATAGTCAAGCATGTCGGTTAAATCATCGACGGTGGCTATGAGGTGGGTGGCGGGTGGGAAGCAAAATTCCTCATCCTCCGTTTCTAGCTCGAACCGGACATAGTTCGGCTGTGAGTCCTTCTCCAAGGACAAATTCTTTAAAAAAATTAGCACGTCGCCCAAAGGCGAGTGCTGGAAGACGAAAGTGGCGCTAAACTCAAAGATCGATAACCGATCTAGCTCGGTGTCCGCGAGCGTACACAGTCCGGAACTTACAACAGGAGACGAGTCCGAAGTTCCGTTAAAGCGAATGCTGCAGGGCGTCGAGTCCATGTGCAGCTCCAACTCCACGGACTCTGAGGCCTCGGATGGCTCGATCTGCTTTGGCTCTAAGGTCATTGCAGCCGTAGGAACCATCTCCTGGGTGTGATCCGATGACAGATTTAAGTCACGTCCATCGGGGTGAGGGGGAGCGATCGCCGCATGCTCAAATCCCTTGAAGATCAAGTCTCCACGGATATTCGCGACGTAGTTCAAGCTTCCGAATCCGACCTGATGGCCGGGGGCGTAGCTGTCGATCTGCTCCACATGGCCAAGCGAGTTGGCCCATAGTATGAAGCCGCCGAATACGAAGATCTGTCCGGGGAGGAAGGTTCCTCTTTGGACAGCGTCATTATTGACGATTGAAGGGGACATTAAGCCTTTTGTCGACGGCACAGTGGAACTCTCAATGAAAGCACCAATGTCAGTGTCAAAACTGGCGGATGTCGGGTAGGGGGTCCCGAATTGTGCGTCTATGATCGATGGTAACAGGAGACATGGGACATGATGTTTACCCAGGTCCGGGCCGTCTCTATGGAGGTAATACCCTACTTCCTGCTTGATTGATCTTGATAAATATGAGTGTTACAAGAGTTGATCTACCACGAGATCGTAATGGCTAAACCCTAGAAGTCTAGCCTAAGAATATGGTAATGAGTATATGTGTTGTCCTTTCCGGACTATCCCCTTCGGTTTATATAGACACCGAGGGGATATAGGGTTTACATGGAGTCGGTTACATAAGAAGGAATATTCGGTCGCCAAGCTTGCCTTCCACGCCAAGTAGAGTCCAATCTGAACACGGTGCAGTCTTCGGTCTTCACGTCCTCATAGCCCATCAGTCCGGCCCACGGATAACAGGCCGGACGTCCGAGGACCCCATAGTCTAGGACTCCCTCATCGGGCACACATGCAAATGTAAGCATAATATCTGGCCTAGATGCACATAGGTAAAGTAGTGAACCAATGATGGAGCGATATACCTACTAATTGAAATCTTTTCCACTTTCGTCAATGCAGAGTTGACCATTTGTAGGCATTGGTATTTTGAGGCCTTTGCAGTCTTGCATGCCAAATTTCTTTAGGTCGTGCCCTAACTCGGCAATGAAAGATACCTACGGCGGCGACAGAGATGAAGAAATCCATGTCCGGCGTGAGTATGACGATGAAGAAGTCGGGGCGGTGAAGCTCTTCTTCTCCGACGGCGATGAAATCTAGCGGCGGTGCTAGGGGTTGAGAGTGAGAGCGACAGGAGCAGAGAAGCAAAGCGAAGTTAGGTTGACAGAGTCAAGGCTACTTACTGCCATCGTGAAAACCGAGTGGTCCAACGATTTTGGATGGACAAAGTCCCTGACCATTCACATCTCAGTGACACGCGTCGCACATGCATTTTCACATGCTTATCCACGCGAGTGAAGCTTGCGATAGAGTTACAATGGCAATGGCCAAAAAATTTGAATTTCAAAATGTGTTCTCAATTTCTTCAGTTGTCAAGGACACGGTGAAGACTTTCAACAGTGTCAAGTAGAATGCATATGAAGAATTTGTGAACAGAGTGGGTTGATCTTAGCATAGAGGGTCCGATCACATCCACATAGACGAAGGAAAGCAACTTCAAGAATTGGCAATATGTGGATGTTGTTGAGGACATGAAAAACTCAGGAACATATTTGTGTGTGTGTGTGTAATCAACTAAAGAAATGAAGAATAACCTCAAATGAGGAATTTTAAAAGTTTGATAAAATTTGAAGAATGTCACAAAGAGGTGGTGGTGTTACCCACCGTATAAGAACTATGATGACTATAGATACCGCATACAATTATTGTAGGGTTCTGAGAGTTAAGTTATTCATTAATTTCTTCACACTTAGAGGGTAATGATATCTCTCCAACGTATCTATAATTTTTTATTGTTCCATGTTGTTATATTATCATTCTTGGATGTTTTATAATAATTTTACAATCATTTTATATCATTTTTGGGACTAATCTACTGACATAGTACCAAGTGCCAGTTACTGTTTTCTGCTTGTTTTTTACATCACAGAAAATCAATATCAAACAGAGTCCAAATGCAGCAAAACTTTTTGTGGATTTTTTTGGACCAGTAGACACCAGATGGGCCACATAAGCACCTGGGGGTGCCCCGAGGGGGGGGGCACAACCCACTAGGGCGCGCCCAGGTGGGTTGTGCCCACCTCGGTGGCCTCCCGTGCCGCCTCTTCGCTCTATAAATACCTCCTTGTGCCAGAAACCCTAGGGGAGTCGACGAAAAACAATTCCAGCCGCCGCAAGTTCCAGAAACCACAGATCCAATGTAGAAACCATCACGGAGGGGTTCATCATCCTCATTGGTGCCTCTTCGATGATGCGTCAGTAGTTCAACTCAGACCTACGGGTCTGTAGGTAGTAGCTAGATGGCCTTTTCTCTCTTTGTATCTCAATACAACGGTCTCTTGGAGATCTATTTGATGTAATGACTCTTTGTGGTGTGTTTGTTGGGATCTGATGAATTCTAAGTCTATGATTAGATTATCCTTGATTTAATTCCAATCTTGATTGTTATAGTGTCGTATTTCTTCTCCGATATTTGGGTTTTGTTTGGCCAACTTGATCTATTTATCTTGCAATGTGAAGAGGTGCTTTGTAATGGGCTCGATCTTGCTGTGTCCTTTCCCAGTGACAGAAGGGGCAGCAAGGCACACATGTATCTTTGCTATTAAGGATAAAAAGATGGGGTCTATTCGTACATGAATAGATCTTGTCTACATCATGTCATCGTTCTTATTGCATCACTCTGTTTTTCCATGAACTTAATACACTAGATGCATGCTGGATAGCGGTCGATGTGTGGAGTAATAGTAGTAGATGCAGGCAGGAGTTGGTCTACTAATCTTGGACGTGATGCCTATATACATGATCATTTTCTTGGATATCATCATAATTATTTGATTTTCTATCAATTGCCCAACAGTAATTTGTCTACCCACCATTGCTATTTTCTCGAGAGAAGCCACTAGTGAAATCTATGGCCCTCGGGTCTATTTTCCATCATATACTTTGACATCCATATTGCCAATTGCCTTTTATTTTATTTGCTTCTTTTATTTTCAGATCTATATTATCAAAAACCCAAAAATGCCTTGTTGTGTTTTATTTACTTTTATTTGCATCTATCAATCTACTACAATTTTATCCTATCCTTGTGTCACTTTTTGGCACCGCTACCCGAAAGGGATTGACAACCCCTTTAACGCGTCGGGTTGCAAGTATTTTTTATTTGTGTGCAGGTACCGTTTACATAGTGTTGCGTGGTTCTCCTACTGGTTCGATAACCTTGATCTCATCATTGATGGAAATACCTTACCGTTGCTGTGCTGCATCCTCCCTTATTCCTTGGGGAAACAGCGACGCATCTCAAGCGACATCAAAGGAACTTTCCGGCGCCGTTGTCGGGGAGACATCATCAACATCTACCAAGTTCCTAATCACAAATCTCATCTCCTTGCAATTTACATTATTTTCCATTTGCCTCTCGTTTTCCTCTCCCCCACTTCACAAAAATTTGCCATTTTATTCGCCCTCTTTCTCGTTTGCGTTTCTCGCTGGATTTTTGTTTGCTAGATTTGTTAGCATGAGTGGCTTTGGTATGTGCTACCTCTTAAGCACTGCGTTGGTTTTCCCTTGAAGAGGAAAGGGTGATGCAGTAAAGTAGCGTAAGTATTTCCCTCAGTTTTGAGAACCAAGGTATCAATCCAGTAGGAGATCACGCTCGAGTCCCACGCACCTACACAAACAAATAAGAACCTCACAACCAACGCGATAAAGGGGTTGTCAATCCCTTCACGGTCACTTATGAGAGTGAGATCTGATAGATATGATAAGATAATATTATTGATATTTTTATGATAAAGAGAAATAAAGAAGCAAAGTAAAATAAACGGCAATAGAAATAACTAAGTGTTGGAAGATTAATACGATGGAAGATAGACCCGGGGGCCTTAGGTTTCACTAGTGGCTTCTCTCAAGAGCATAAGTATTACGTGGGTAAACGAATTACTGTCGAGCAATTGATAGAATTGAGCATAGTTATGAGAATATCTAGGTATGATCATGTATATAGGCATCATGTCTGTGACAAGTAGACCGAAAGGATTCTACATCTACTACTATTACTCCACACGTTGACCGCTATCCAGCATGCATCTAGAGTATTAAGTTCATAAGAACAGAGTAATGCTTTAAGTAAGATGACATGATGTAGAGGGATAAACTCGTGCAATATGATATAAACCCCATCTTTTTATCCTCGATGGCAACTATCCAAACCAAACGAGCCAAGTAGGACATCAAAGCAAATGGAAAGGCGAACAGAAGAAGGGAGAATAAAACGGCAAGGGTGAAGTGGGGGAGAGGAAAACGAGAGGCACATGGCAAATAATGTAATGCGAGGGATAAGAGTTTGTGATGGGTACTTGGCATGTCTTGACTTGTGCATAGACTACCCGGCAATGGCGCCAGAAATGTCTCGTTGCTGGGAGTCAAATCTTGACTTGACTTGGCGCGAATCTCCCCGGCAACGGCACCAGAAATCCTTCTTTTTACCTCTTGAGCACTGCGTTGGTTTTCCCTTGAAGAGGAAAGGGTGATGCAGTAAAGTAGTGTAAGTATTTCCCTCAGTTTTTGAGAACCAAGGTATCAATCCAGTAGGAGATCACGCTCGAGTCCCACGCACCTACACAAACAAATAAGAACCTTGCAACCAACGCGATAAAGGGGTTGTCAATCCATTCACGGTCACTTACGAGAGTGAGATCTGATAGATATGATAATATAATATTTTTGGTATTCTTATGATAGAGAGAAATAAAGATGATGTTGGCGTTCTAGGAACGGTGGTCCCCAGACTTGCCTGCCTGCGGCCCACGCCGTGGCCAAGAAGTAGGTCGTACGGCCCATCTTCACCAACAAAGCATCCAAGACCCTCGCGAGGGGCCAAGCCTCGCGAGGCAGACAACACAAGGCCTCCTCTGGAGTGGCCCAGCTAGGAAGGCTCACGAGGAGCGAAGATATCAAGGCAGGGCAAACCTCACGAGGCTCTCGTGATTTAAGCCATGACGATCGACACCAGGCGGGCGCCAGCGCGTGCATCGTCCTCATTTCCTCTTTGGTACAAAGGAGGCAAGTGCAGCCCCGGAGTACCGAGGCCTCAGGCAAAGGTTGCCATTTCAGTGCAACAAGACCAAGACCAGGGGGACAGCAAGGCGGAGGTCATCGTGGAGCCCAAGACGGCGTCACCCCAGAGCCTTTCACAGGCGCAGACTACCTTTTGTCAGGATAGCTTGTACTAGCTGCCCCCCTTCAAATTAGCCCACCATTGATGGCTCCCTTCCTGCTCAATATTTGGGAAGAGGACCAGGGCCTCTATAAATAGGACTAGCCACCACCATAGTAGGGGCATCTCATCTTAGCTTGAGGGAATCTACACACCACAAGTTCATACGCACAAGAACACCTCAACCTCAGGAGGCTGTTCTTCCCCTTGTATTGTTCATCATCAGCCCAAGAGGCAATCCACCACCACCACACTAGAGTAGGGTATTACACCACAACGGTGGCCCAAACCAGTATAAATCTTGTGTCTTTCTGTGTTGCGAGTTCGTCGAGTTCGTCCGCGAGATCTCAGCGAGCTAGGGCGTCGATTGGTGGGAGGAAAAGACTTCACGTGCACCCCAGTGTTCTAACATTAAGGGTTTGCCGGAACCCCACATCCGACATTTGGCGTGCCAGGTAGGGGTGTGCCGGAGCTCCTCTCCACCAACCCGCGCCCCGCGCCGCCGCACTTCGCTCCCATAGCAAGTGCCCCGCCACCCACCTCTGCGGCCGACACCAGCAACAAGGAGTCTGGGTACCGAGCCCTGGCCCCCGCCCAGCGGCGAGTGCAGTGGCCAACCAAGTTCAAGCCCGAGATGCTGCCATGTTACGAAGGCGCAGCAGACCCGGTGCCGTTCCTGCTGGCGTACGAGGAGGCCGTCCTCGAAGCCGGGGCGACGACAAGATCATGGCCAATTGGTTCCCCATGGCCCTCGCCGGTGAGCCACGCGCCTGGCTGCTCAACCTCCCGGGATCCAAAGTGGCATCCTAGGGGGAACTCCGCGACCTCTTCGCCGCGTGCTATGCGGTGCCAGCACAACACGCAGTCGCGGCACTACTCGGTGGCTCTCAAGCACCACCTTCAGATCACCACGTCAAACCTTTCTTCTGTCAGATTGGGGCAGCCACCAGGCGCCCGGGGCCTTCGCCAGGTTGGGCCGCGACGGAGTCCGACCTCACCTTCGGCTCGGAAGACCACCCCTACTCCACCGCCGGCTCCGAGTGCTCCCGATGCTCTGCATGCCCACCATCTACAACGTGGCCATTACCAAGACCCTTGTCGATGGTGGCGCCGGCCTCAACTTGCTCTTCGTAGAAGCCTTCAGCCTTCTTCATGTGCCACTCGAGCGGCTCGGCCTTAGCGAGCCCTTCATGGGCGTGGGTGGTGGAGCTGCCCACTCTTTGGCACGTGAGACAACTATCGCACCGAGCTGGTGGACTTTGACATCGCCCGCATTGGTCTCCCGTACAACTCCATCCTCGGGTACCCGACTCTCGCTCAGTTCATGGCGGCGACTCACCCGACCTACAACCTCATGAACATGCCAGGGAGCAAGGGCGTCCTTACCATCAAGGGGGACACTAAGGAGGCCGTGATGGCACTCAGGCTCACCTTCCAGACCGCGGCAGCGGCACAACCAGCCGGCGCCAGTGCGCCCGAGGCCAAGGAGACCACGCCCACCAAGAAGAAGCAGTTGTTCACCCAAGACAAGGCGGAGACCAAGCAGGTGCCGATCAACGAGGATGGGTCTTCAGGAGCCACCTTAACCATAGGAACCGGCCTTGCCTGGGACAAGAAGAAGCTTTGGTGAGGTTTTTGCGTGCGAACAAGGAGATATTCCCGTGGGACCCAACCAACTAGTAGGGGTCCCGAGAGAGGTAATCCAACATCATCTAAGGGTGTGCCCCAACGTACGCCCCGTGAAGCAGCGAGCAAGACGGCAGTCCACTGAGAAGCAGGCCTTCATCGTCCAAGAGACACGCAAGCTGGAGGCGGCAAGTACCATCCAAGAAGTTCGATACCCCGAATGGCTGGCGAACCCCGTCGTAGTACCGAAGAAAGGTGGGAAGGAATGGATGTGTGTCGACTTCACCAACCTCAACAGATCCTGCCCCCAAGATCCATTCCCCCTTTCACGCATCAATCAAATTGTCCACTCCACCGCCGAGTGCGATTTGTTGTGTTACCTGGATGCGTTCTCTGGATACCATCAGATCAAGATGGCGGTGGAGGATGTGGAGAAAACGGCCTTCTTGACACCATGTGGGGTGTATTGCTACACCTGCATGCCTTTCGGCCTTCGCAACGCGGGCGCAACCTTTCAGCGGCTGATGCACATCGCCTTGGGCGGCAGCTCGGCAGGAACACAGAGGCCTACATTGATGACATAGTGGTCAAATCTCGCGAGGCGAGGACGTTGATTCAAGACTTGGAGGAGACCTTTGAGAGTTTGTGCCGGGTGAACTTGAGGCTTAACCCGGAGAAGTGCGTGTTTGGTGTCCCCTCTGGCAAGCTGCTAGGGTTTCTCGTATCCCATAGAGGGATCGAGGCGAACCCGGAGAAGATCAAGGCCATCGAAGACATGAGCCCACCACAGACCCTCAAGGAGATGCAAAAGCTGTCAGGACGGGTGACCGCGTTAGGGCGTTTCATCTCTAAGCTAGGCGAGCGTGCCTTACCCTTCTTTAAGCTCATGAAGAAGAAGGCCCCTTCGAGTGGACCCCGGAGGCCGACCGGGCCTTCCAAGACCACAAGAAATACCTCACCAGCCCCCTGGTGATGGTGGCGCCACGGCCTCTCGAGCCTCTGGTACTCTACCTCGCCGCCACCCCGTACTCCGCCAGCGTGGCGCTGGTGGCGGTTCGGGAGGAGCGCAGAGACAAGAGTGTGCTACGCCAAGCCAGAGCTGATGCAACACAGGGTCAGGATGGCACACCAGAGCCATCAGCGGCGGAAGATCAAGCTCGGCAGGGAAACTTCGCAGAAACTCCTGAGGATGGCCAAGTCTCAGGAAACCCTCCACCTCAGGATATGCCACAATCTCCACAAGACCCGAGCCTCAACAGTGTGCCAGCCCTCGTCGAGCACCCGGTGTACTTCGTTAGCACCGTACTGTGGGATGCAAGGGCACGCTACCCCACGCCGCAAAAGCTCCTGCTCGCACTCTTGGTGGCCTCGGGAAAGCTACTACACTACTTCCAAGGGCACCCCGTCAAGGTCGTCTCATCTTACCCATTGGAGAGGGTACTCAAGAGCCCAAACTCAGCCAGAAGGGTCCCTGAATGGAACATCGAGCTGCAAGCATTCCAGCTGGAGTTCAGCACCACCAGGGTCATCAAGGGAGCCGCGCTCGCCGATTTTGTGGCAGAATGGACAGATGCCCTGGCTATTGAGGAAGGAGAAGACCGGTCTACCTCCCCAGGAAGTGAGACACCAGATGGCTAGGTCATGTATTTTGATGGCGCCTTTGCGCACCAGGGCACGGGGGCTGGAGCAGTGCTCATCTCGCCCACTCAGGACAAGCTTTACTATGCCGTGCAACTCTGCTTCCAGCACGGCAAGAAGGTCTCCAACAATATCGCATAATACGAAGGCCTCATAGCCGTCCTAAAGGCTACGGCGGTTCTGGGGGTGAGGCGCCTTACTGTCAAGGGCGACTTGTAGCTCCTTGTCAACTTCTCCAACAAAGTGTACGAGCCAAAGGACGAGCACATGGAGGCCTACCTTGCGAAGGTGCACAAAATGGAAAAGCAGTTCTCATGCTTGGAGCTGCAGCACCTGCCCCGGGGCACCAACAAGGAAGCCGATGACATCGCTAAGAGAGCATCCAAGCGGCAACCGCAAGAGCCCGACATCTTCGAAGAGCGGCTCTTCAAGCCGTCAGCTACGCCACCTCTTTCAAGCACGACTCAGCCTCGGGAGGAGCTCCCACAGCCCCCGGCCACAGGAGCCCCAGCTTGCGGCCCAACCTCAGCAGCTCGGCTACTCTTGGCGCTCGAGCCCCAGGAGGAGTGCTGGACCAAGGAGTTCAAGGAGTACCTGACGCACGGGACACTACCGGAGAAGGAAGAAAACGCGGAGCGCGTGGCCCGACAGGCCACGACATACTACATTCAAGACGGCGAGTTGTACAGGAAACGGCCGAACGATGTCATGCTGCACTGCATCTCCAGCGATCAAGGAGGGAGCTGCTGATTGACATACACGGCGGGGACTATGGACATCACTCATCATCACGGACCCTCGTCAGCAAGGCCTTCCGTAGCGGATTCTATTGGCCCACAACACTCAACAATGCAGCCGAGTTGGTGAAGTCCTGTGAAGCTTGCCAATTCCACGCCAAGCAAATCCATCAGCCTGCTTAGGGCCTCCAAACCATCCCGCGCACGTGGCCGTTTGTGGTCTGGGGGCTAGACATCCTAGGCCCGTTCCCACGAGCGCAAGGGGCTACCGTTATCTCTACGTCGCCATCGACAAGTTCACCAAGTGGGCAGAAGTGGAAGCCATCCGAACCATTCCAGCCGGCTGTGCTATCAAGTTCATCAAGGGCCTCGTGAGCCGCTTCAGGGTCCCCAACCGTATCATCACAGATAACGGCTCGCAGTTTACTAGTAACCACTTTAAAACCTACTGTGCTAAATTTGGTACGCAGATCTGCTATGCTTCGGTGGCCCACCCCAGGAGCAATGGTCAAGCTGAGCGCGCCAACGCTGAGGTCCTGAGGGGCCTCAAGACCAGGATCTTCAAGAAGAAGCTGGAGGCCTGCGGCAGGGGCTGGCGCAACTAGCTCCAGTCCGTGTTGTGGTCCATCCGCACCACCGCTACCAAGCCAACAAGCAAGACTCCGTTCTTCCTCATCTATGGGGCTGAAGCAGTCCTTCCTCACGAGGTCAAGCATCGCTCCACGTGGGTTCTGGCGTTTGACAAAATGCAGTAGGACGCCATGCGGGGGATAGATCTCGTGCTGGGGGAGGAACGTCGACGCGAAGCTGCATTAAGGGCGGCAAGGTACCAGTAAGCGCTGCGGCATTACCACTGCCGCAACATTCGCTCCAGGACGCTCGAGACGGGTGACCTGGTCCTGAGGCGGGTCCTCTCCAGGGAAGGGTTGCACAAGCTTTCACCCATGTGGGAGGGCCCGTTCAGGGTTGTCCACATCTCCAGGCCTGGCGTCGTGCGCCTGGAGACGCAAGAAGGGACACCTATCCAAAACGCCTGGAACATCTAGCACCTTCGGAAGTTCTACCCATGAAGCAAGGCCCTGAGCCTATGAAGCAAGGCCCAGAGCCTGTGAAGAAAGGCCCAGAGCCTATGAAGAAGGCCCAGAGCCTGTGATGAAAGGCCCAGAGCCTGTGAAGCAAGGCCCAAAGCCTGTGAAGAAAGGCCCAGAGCTTGTTAAGAAGGCCCGGTGCCTGTGAAGAATCGCCGCCCATGACACTCTCACGTAATAATGAGTTGGGGTTGTACACGCCCCGGAGTCTCAGGAGCGCCGTCCTCAGGCCCTGGGGCTCCCTCCCACGCCTAGTGGACAACACTTAGCTCTGCGCTGGTGAGAAGACTAGATTAGGTGCCGGGCGCGGCTTTTCATTTGCTTTCCGTAGTTGGCTCGCTTCTCCTTAATCAATGTTTGCCTTTGGCGTTCCTTGCTGATTTGGTTCCTTCGCCTTTTACCGCATTTTTTGGCTCTGGTTTGCTCATGATCTCTCTCTCGCATACCTCGCAAGGGGGCTAGGCAGGTGCCCTCGCGAGCATTTTTCTTCTCTCTGCCTTCTCGCGAGTCACCCTTGTTCGAGCCTGAAAGTTGGCACATCTCTCCTAAATCCGTGCCCCTCGGGTACCACGATACAAAGCGCCAAGTCAAGGTTTGGGTGAACGGAAAATCCTCTAGCGCACACGCTAACAAATTTTGTGCAGTTTCTGAGCAAACGCAGACATCTCGTGAAGGAAAGGGCATCCCAAACGCGCCAGGTTAAGTTATCTTTGCGCAAAATAACAACACGACATGGGAATAACATGCATGTTGCATTAACCAAGAACCATAGTTCGATACACGCCCCTCTGGGCCCATACTGGTTTCATTTTCTGATGCAGGAAAAAAGGAAAAAGCTAAACAAAGCGATGTTTCAGCAATCCGCGGAGGCAGGCCCTTAGCGACGCCTTGAGCCTAGCCAGACCCCTCCTCGCTCTTCACGGAGGCGCGGTGACGAGATGACCCGCTGCCTCCTTCGAAGCGGGCGCGGCGGCTGGTCGTAGCCACCGCTGCTGGAGCTGTCACCGGAGGAAGAGCCGCCATAGCTGGAAGAGACGCGGTCACCGCCGAGGGCAGGCTCGCCCTCATCCTCGTCGCGACCGTCACCAAGGCCGAGCACCTCCTCACCGTCGTTCGTCTCGGGACAGCACCCGGCGCGGCGACCATCTTCCCCTAACACCGTCACATAGAGGGTTGACCCACCGTCATACTTGAAGTGGAGTGTGCACCACCTGCCCAGGCCGCGCATGCGAGTGAATGTCTGCCAGCCGCGGGCCAGGGCTATGTTGCCCGCGGCGGAACTCTCGACCGCGACCCAGGAGGCCTTGCTGCAGCAACCATCCGCCTGCAACCAGAGCCTGCCAGGACTAGGGGCCGACAGTTCAACAACAAGGAAGCGTGGAAGCTCGAGCCAGTTGCCGGTCGGGTTCTCCGACCAGACAACGAACTCCGGCGACACCTCCGGTGAATAGAAGCACGGGTGGGAAGGCCGCGCCACCATCGCGCGCCTCCCCTCATTAGCTGGACCGCCGTGGTTGGGACGGCCCCCACCACGTGCCGCGGCGCCACCTCGACGGTGGGCCACAGCACGGGTCGCAGCATGCTTGCGCGGACGGCCGCGACCCCACTTGGGCGCCGGGGAACCGGGGCCCTCACGAGGGGCCTTCCCCTTCTCGGCGGCAGAGAACTTCCTTCATGGCACCATCGGAGGCACTGCAAGCAATGAAGCAAAGAAGAAGCGAGCAAGCGAGGAAGAGATGGGCAACGGGGGCTCCGCCCCCCTCATTTATAGCTAGAGAAGGCTAACCGGCGTCTCCCACGATCCCAGGTAATGATGGTTTTCCTTGCATGTCGCAGGGACTTGTCAAGTCATGCAGTCGTCGAGGCAGCGTGGGGAAGCGAAGACGCCCACGTCCAATCAACCGCCACGCATCAACAGAGGCCGCAGGCTTTTGGGGCCCACGGTACTCCGAACTTGACCCTTAGCTTCGCCGCGAAGCCAAGCCCGAGCGCACCTTGGGCCCGGGGGCTACTGTCGTGGGTCCCTAGACTTGCCTACCTGCGGCCCATGAAGTGGCCAAGCAGCAGGCCGTACGACCCATCTTCACCAACAAAGCATCCAAGACCCTTGCGAGGGGCCAAGTCTCGCGAGGCGGACGACGCAAGACCTCCTCTGGAGTGGCCCAGCTAGGCAGGCTAACGAGGAGCGGAGATATCAAGACAGGACAAACCTCACGAGGCTCTCGTGACGTAAGCCATGACGATTGACACCAGGCGGGCGCCAGTGCGCGCAGCGTCCTCATTTCCTCTTTGGTGCAAAGAAGGCAAGCGCAGCCGCGGAGTACAGAGGCCTTAGGCAAAGGTTGCCATTTCGGTGCAACAAGACCAAGACCAGGCGGGCGGCAAGGAGGAGGTCATCATGGAGCCCAAGACGGCGTCACCCCAGAGCTTTTCACAGGCGCAGACTACCTTTTGTCAGGATAGCTTGTACTAGTTGTCCCCCTTCAAATTAGCCCGACATTGTTAGCTCCCTTCCCGCTCAATATTTGGGAAGAGGACCAGGGCCTATATAAATAGGAATAGCCACCACCATAGTAGGGGCATCTCATCTTAGCTTGTGGGAATCCACACACCACAAGTTCATACGCACAAGAACACCTCAACCTCAGGAGGCTGTTCTTCCCCTTGTATTGTTCATCATCAGCCCAAGAGGCAATCCACCACCACCACACTGGAGTAGGGTATTACACCACAACGGTGGCCCGAACCAGTATAAATCGTGTGTCTTTCTGTGTTGCGAGTTTGTCCACGAGATCTCAGCAAGCTAGGGCATAGATCGGTGGGAGGAAAAGACTTCGCGCGCACCCAGTGTTCGAACCTTAAGGATTTGTCGGAACCCCACATCCGACAGATGCAAATTAAAATAAACGGTAATAGAAATAGCTAAGTGTTGGAAGATTAATATGATGGAAGATAGACCCGGGGGCCATAGGTTTCACTAGTGGCTTCTCTCAAGAGCATAAGTATTACGGTGGGTAAACGAATTACTGTCGAGCAATTGATAGAATTGAGCATAATTATGAGAATATCTAGGTATGATCATGTAGATAGGCATCATGTCCGTGACAAGTAGAGCGAAACGATTCTGCATCTACTACTATTACTCCACACATCGCCCCCTATCCAGCATGCATCTAGAGTATTAAGTTCATAAGAACAGAGTAATGCTTTAAGTAAGATGGCATGATGTAGAGGGATAAACTCATGCAATATGATATAAACCCCATCTTTTTATCCTCAATGGTAACAATATAATACGTGCCTTGCTGCCCCTGCTGTCACTGGGAAAGGACACCGCAAGATTGAACCCAAAGCTAAGCACTTCTCCCATTCCAAGAAAGATCAATCTAGTACGCCAAACCAAACTGATAATTCAAAGAGACTTGCAAAGATAACCAATCATACATAAAAGAATTCATAGGAGATTCAAATTTTGCTCATAGATAAACTTGATCATAAACCCACAATTCATCGGATCTCGACAAACGCACCACAAAAGAAGATTACATCGAATAGATCTTCAAGAAGATCGAGGAGAACATTGTATTGAGATCCAAAGAGAGAGAAGAAGCCATCTAGCTAATAACTATGGACCCGAAGGTCTGAGGTAAACTACTCACACATCATCGGAGAGGCTATGGTGTTGATGTAGAAGCCCTCCATGATCAATGCCCCCTCCGGCGAAGTGTCGGAAAAGGCCCCAAGATGGGATCTCATGGGTACTGAAGGTTGTGGCGGTGGAAATAGGGTTTTGGCTTCGTATCTGATGTTTCCAGGGTATATGGGTAGATATAGGAGGAAGAAGTACGTCGTTGGAGCAACAAGGGGCCCACGAGGGTGGAGGGCGCGCCTGGGGGAGGTGGGCGCGCCCCCTGCCTCATGCCTTCCTCGTTGATTGCTTTACGTAGACTCCAAGTCCTCTGGATCATGTTTGTTCCGAAAATCACGTACCCGAAGGTTTCATTCCGTTTGGACTCCATTTGATATCCTTTTCCTTAGAAAGACTGAAATAGGCAAAAAAAACAACAATTTGGGCTGGGCCTCCGGTTAATAGGTTAGTCCCAAAAATAATATAAAAGTGTATAATAAAGCCCATTAAACATCCAAAACAGAATATAATATAGCATGGAACAATCAAAAATTATAGATACCTTGGAGACGTATCAGTATGACAGAAACAATTGATGGCCTAACTCCTAAAATTGGACGATCTGGTAATCTGGATGATAAAATTTTTGTTTTGGGGCAAGGGAATGTTATAGGAAAAGAACGTATCCAAGATTTTTTCAATTGTGTTGGAAATTTAAGTCTTGAAGATGTTCCTATACTTAAGAGGACTAAATCTTATGCGTAAGCTATTTCAGCACTAGTTCTGAAACTTGAAAAATCAATTTATCCGTACCCATCCTACCTTGCAAAGATTGTTTTTTGAGTTACCCATTATAAAAATCACAAGGCTAAAAAGTTGGCTACACTTGTCCTTATGAATGAATTTGATTACATAATATGGGAAGCTAGGGAGATTTTTGATTTCTATGGTATGAATCATGAAAAAACCAGTGATAGATGAAATTCTTTATAATAGTGATTATGTGCTAAGACATTTGCTTGGGGATAATCAAATCTTTGATGAGAATCTTTAGAAGGAAGTCCCTGGTTTAGATATAATTGCAAGTAGGAGCATCAAGCACATGCATATTACATTCATCAAAATCATCATGTGCAACCGTAAAATGCAACCCATCAACATAATCCTTAATAGGAGCAAACTTCTCTGATATAGTGTAGTTTGGAGAATTCAAAAAGATAATAGGACTATTATGTGTGGGTGAAATAGCAACAATTTCATGTTTAACATAAGGAACTATATCAAGTTCATCACCATAAGCATCATTCATATTGGCATCATGGCCACAAGCATAGCAAGCATCAAGTTCATCAAAAAGGGGTATTTCAAAAGAATCAACGAGATCATAACAATCATCATGGAATTCATCCTTCGGTAAGAATGAAGGGACATTAAATAATGTATGAGTTGGAGAGTTACTCTCATTAGAAGGTGGGCACGGGTAGCTAATCCGATCTTCCTCCTTTTGTTCTTCATTCTCCAGATCATCTTTTTCATCCAATGAGCTCACAGTTTCATCAATTTCTTCTTCCATAGACTCCTGCAAAATATTAGTTTCTTCTTGGACAATGGAGGAGTCCTCAATATATGGTTTGACGTAGGCATTAGAAGCATAATTATCATAACAATATTTAAGTATGGCAAAATTTTCAGATTTGTAAAGAGTAGCATCATACTTTTCAATCAAAGAAGCAATTTCTTAAGCACCCTTAAAAGCAACAAATTCTTCAATTTGTTGAACATCATAGTAATTATAAACACCCTTAGCATACGAAGATATGATTCCATTATCACTAAACTCACATTGGTAGGGAAGGTGTTTCTTAGGGCTTTCAGAACAACAAGTAACATCATATATTTCACATAAATTCCAAGCATAGCATTGCAAATGATGAATTTGATCCAGTAAAAGTTTCCCTTTTGAGATAAGCGGTGTCGCACATAACAAGCATGTTCATCTGAAGATTTGCCCTCAACTAAGCTAGTTGGGGTTTCAGCACGAGGACACAGGGATCGAAGATGATCCAAGTAAAAAGCTTCAGTAGTGTGATAGATTTTGAGTGGTTCTTCAACCATTGGTTCAGTTGGTACAACTATTTTTTTGGTATTTTGTGTTTCCTACCCATAACTAAAGATAGAAAACAACTAAGAACAACAAATAAAAATTACTTAGTGATAAAGCAAACAAGCACACACGAGAATATTCACCCCACGCTATAACTCCCCGGCAACGGCGCGAGAAAAAAGGTCTTTATAACCCACAAGTATAGGCGATCAATTTTAGCCTCTTTCGATAAGTAAGAGTGTCGAACCCAACGAGGAGCTAAAGGTAGAACAAATATTCCCTCAAGTTCTATCGACCACCGATACAACTCTACGCACGCTTGACGTTCGCTTTACCTAGAACAAGTATAAAACTAGAAGTACTTTGTAGGTGTTGTTGGATAGAATTGCAAGATAATAAACAGCGCGTAAATAAAAGGTAGGGGCTGTTTAGATGAAGACACAACCAAGTTAGTTTTATTAGAGATCTTTTTGTCACACAAGAAAGTTATTTGTCCCTAGGCAATCGATAACTAGACCGGTAATCGTTATTGCAATTTTATTTGAGGGAGAGGCCTAAGCTAACATACTTTCTCTACTTGGATCATATGAACTTATGATTGGAACTCTAGCAAGCGTCCGCAACTACTAAAGATCATTAAGGTGAAACCCAACCATAGCATTAAAGTATCAAGTCCTCTTTACTCCCATATGCAAACAATCTGCTTACTCGGGCATGTGCTTCTATCACTTACGCCACCCACCATACGCAAATCATGAACGTATTGTAACACCCTACAACAGGGATCCCTCACACTTGCACGACACGGAGAGCACCATAGGACAGCACCAATAATAAAACATGCAACTCAAACCAATCACGATCATCAATTAACCCATAAGACAAAACAGATCTACTCAAACATCATAGGATAGCCATACATCATTGGGAAATAATATATAACGTTGAGCTAAGTAGATATTACATCGGGTAAAAGAGGGGTTACACCGCTGCATAGAGGGGGGAAGAGTTGGTGATGATGGCGGTGAAGTTGTTGCTGAAGATTGCGGTGACGATGATGGCCCCGGCGGCACTTCGGTGCTACCGAAGCGAGGGGGAGAGAGCCCCCCTCATTCTTCTTCTTTCTTGACCTTCTCCCTAGATGGGAGAAGGGTTTCCTCTCTGCTCCATGGTCTCCATGGCGTGGGAGGGGCGAGAGCCCCTACGAGATTGGATCTCTCTCTCTCTCTCTCCCTCCCTCTGTGTGTGTGTGTGTGTGTGTGCGTGTGTGTGTCTGCGTTCCCAGATCTGACCTTTCAGCGTTTCTTATATTTCCGGAGATCCATAACTCCGATTTGGCTGAATTTCGGACACAATCTCTATCCGGATATTAGCTTTCTTGTGGCGAAAGAAGGGCACCAACCGCCTTACAGGGTGGCCACGAGGTCCCAGGGTGCGCCTGACCCCATGGGGCATGCCCCCTGCTTCGTGGCCCCCTCGGGAATCGTCTCGCGTTGATTCTTCTTCCCAAAAATCACATATATTCCAAAAAAAACTATGTCAGTTTTTATCCCGTTTGGACTCCGTTTGATATGGATTTTCCGCGAAACAAAAAACATGCAACAAATAGGAACTGGTGAAGGAAATATGCCCTTGAGGCAATAATAAAGTTATTATTTATTTCCGTATTTCATGATAAATGTTTATTATTCATGCTAGAATTGTATTAACCGAAAACATGATACATGTGTGAATACATAGACAAACAGAGTGTCACTAGTATCCCTATACTTGACTAGCTCGTTTATCAAAGAAGTTTATGTTTCCTAACCATAGACATGAGTTATCATTTGATTAACGGGATCACATCATTAGGAGAATGATGTGATTGACTTGACCCATTCCGTTAGCTTAGCATTTGATCGTTTAGTATGTTGCTATTGCTTTCTTCATGACTTATACATGTTCCTATGACTATGAGATTATGCAACCCCCGTTTACCGGAGGAACACTTTGTGTTCTACCAAACATCACAACGTAACTCGGTGATTATAAAGGTGCTCTACAGGTGTATCCGAAGGTACTTGTTGAGTTGGCATATTTTAAGATTAGGATTTGTCACTCTGATTGTCGGAGAGGTATCTCTGGGCCCACTCGGTAATGCATATCACTATAAGCCTTGCAAGCATTGTAACTAATGAGTTAGTTGTGGGATGATGTATTATGGAACGAGTAAAGAGACTTGCCGGTAACGAGATTGAACTAGGTATTGAGATACCGACGATGGAATCTCGGGAAAGTGACATACCGATGACAAAGGGAACAACGTATATTGTTATGCAGTTCGACCTGCAAAAATCTTCGTAGAATATGTAGGAGCCAATATGGGCATCCAGGTTCCGCTATTGGTTATTGACCAGAGAAATGTCTCGGTCATGTCTACATAGTTCTCGAACTCGTAGGGTCCGCACGCTTAACGTTCATTGACGATATAGTATTTATGAGGTATGTATGTTGGTAACCGAATGTTGTTCGGAGTTCTGGATAAGATCACGTACATGACGAGGAACTACGGAATGGTCCGGAGATAAATTTTGATATATGGGATAGCAGTGTTTGGTCTTCGGAAAGGGTTCTGGAATTCCCCGGAAGGGGTTCTAGATGTTTACCAAAATGTTTGGGTACGAGAACACTTTATTTGGGCCAAAGGGGAAAGCCCACAAGTTTTTTGGAAAGCGCAAAAGGATGTTTTGCGGAGTCCAAGGGCTAGACGGCAGGGTTCCTGGCGTCTGGGTCCAGACGCCGGGAACCCTGGCGTCTGGCCCTGTAGTCCAAGAAGGACTCTTGCCTTTCGGGTGAAACCGACTTTGTGGAGGATTTTACTCCAAGTTTCGACCCCAAGGCTCAACATATAAATAGAGGGGTAGGGCTTGCACCCAAGACAGATCAAGAAACACCAAGCCGTGTGCCGGCAACCCCGTCCCCTCTAGTTTATCCTTCGTCATAGTTTTCGTAGTTCTTAGGCGAAGCCCTGCGAAGATTGTTCTTCACCAACACCGTAACCACGCCATCGTGCTGCCGGAACTCATCTACTACTTCTCCCCTCTTGCTGGATCAAGAAGGCGAGGACGTCATCGAGCTGAACGTGTGCTGAATGCGGAGGTGCCGTACGTTCGGTACTTGATCGGGACGGATCGTGAAGGTGTACGACTACACCAACCGTGTTGATAAATGCTTCCGCTTTCGGTCTACGAGGGTACATAGACATACTCTCCCCTCTCTTTGATATGCATCACCATGATCTTGCGTGTGCATAGGAAACTTTTTGAAATTACTACGTTCCCCAATAGTGGCATCCGAGCCAGGTTTTATGTGCAGATGTTATATGCATAAGTAGAACACAAGTGAGTTGTGGGCGATACAAGTCATACTACTTACCAGCATGTCATACTTTGGTTCGGTGGTATTGTTGGATGAAGCGGCCCGGACCGACATTACGCGTACGCTTATGCGAGACTGGTTCTACTAACGTGCTTTGCACACAGGTGGCTGGCGGGTGTCAGTTTCTCCAACTTTAGTTGAACCAAGTGTGGCAACGCCCGGTCCTTGCGAAGGTTAAAATAACATGAACTTGACGAACTACCGTTGTGGTTTTGATGCGTAGGTAAGAACGGTTCTTGCTCAGCCCATAGCAACCACGTAAAACTTGCAACAACAAAGTAGAGGACGTCTAACTTGCTTTTGCAGGGCATGTTGTGATGTGATATGGTCAAGACGTGATGCTATATTTTGTTGTATGAGATGATCATGTTTTGTAACCGAGTTATCGGCAACTGGCAGGAGCCGTATGGTTGTCACTTTATTGTATGAAATGCAATCGCCCTGTAATTGCTTTACTTTATCACTAAGTGGTAGCGATAGTCGTAGAAGCAATAGTTGGCGAGACGACAACGATGCTACGATGGAGATCAAGGTGTCACACCGGTTACGATGGTAATCATGACAGTGCTTCGGAGATGGAGATCACAAGCACAAGATGATGATGGCCATATCATATCACTTATATTGATTGCATGTGATGTTTATCCTTTATGCATCTTATTCTGCTTTGTTTGACAGTAGCATTATAAGATGATCTCTCACTAAATTTCAAGGTAAAAGTGTTCTCCCTGAGTATGCACCGTTGCCAAAGTTTGTCGTGCCGAGACACCACGTGATGATCGGGTGTGATAAGCTCTACATTCATCTACAACGGGTGCAACCCAGTTTTGCACACGCGGAATACTCGGGTTAAACTTGACGAGCCTAACATATGCAGATATGGCCTCGGAACACTGGAGATCAAAAGGTCGAGCGTGAATCATATAGTAGATATGATCAACATAGTGATGTTCACCATTGAAAACTGCTCCATCTCACATGATGATCGGACATGGTATAGTTGATATGGATCACGTGATCACTTAGATGATTAAAGGGATGTCTATCTATGTGGGAGTTCGTAAGTAATATGATTAATTGAACTTTAATTTATCATGAACTTAGTCCTGATAGTATTTTGCAAATAATGTTGTAGATCAATAGCTCGCGTTGTTGCTTCCCTATGTTTTATATGTGTTCCTAGAGAAAACTAAGTTGAAAGATGATAGTAGCAATGATGCGGACTAGGTCCGTGATCTGAGGATTATCCTCATTGCTGCACAGAAGAATTATGTCCTTGATGCACCGCTAGGTGACAGACCTATTGCAGGAGCAGATGTAGACGTTATGAACGTTTGGCTAGCTCAATATGATGACTACTTGATAGTTTAGTGCAACATGCTTAACAGCTTAGAATTGGGACTTCAAATATGTTTTGAACGTCATGGATCATATGAGATGTTCTAGGAGTTGAAGTTAATATTTCAAGCAAATACCCGAGTTGAGAGATATGAAGTCTCCAACAAGTTCTATAGCTAAAAGATGGAGAAGAATAGCTCAAGCGGTGAGCATGTGATCAGATTGTCTGGGTACTACAATCGCTTGAATCAAGTGGGAGTTAGTCTTCCAGATAAAATAGTGATTGACAGAATTCTCTAGTCACCATCACCAAGTTAGTAGAACTTCGTGATGAACTATAGTATGCAAGGGATGACGAAAATGATTCCCAAGCTTTTCATGATGATGAAAGCAATGAAGGTAGAAAACAAGAAAGAGCATCAAGTGTTGATGATTAACAAGACCACTAGTTTCAAGAAAAGGGCAAAGGGAAAGAAAGGGAACTTCAAGAAGAACGGCAAGCAAGTTGCTGCTCAAGTGAAGAAGCCCAAGTCTGGACCTAAGCCTAAGACTAAGTGCTTCTACTGCAAAGGGACTGGTCACTTGAAGCGGAACTGCCCCAAGTATTTGGCGGATAAGAAGGATGGCAAAGTGAACAATGCTATATTTGATATACATGTTATTGATGTGTACTTTACTAGTGTTTATAGCAAGCCCTCAGTATTTGATACTGGTTCAGTTGCTAAGAGTAGTAACTCGAAATGGGAGTTGCAGAATGAACAGATACTAGTTAAGGTTGAAGTGACGATGTGTGTTGGAAGTGGTTCCAAGATTGATATGATCATCATCGCACACTCCCTATACTTTCGGGATTAGTGTTAAACCTAAATAAATGTTATTTGGTGTTTGCGTTGAGCATGAATATGATTTGATCATGTTATTGCAATACGGTTATTCATTTAAGTTAGAGAATAATTGTTGTTCTATTTACATGAATAAAACCTTCTATGGTCATACACCCAATGAAAATGGTTCATTGGATCTCGATCGTAGTGATACACATATTCATAATATTGAAGCCAAAAGATGCAAAGTTAATAATGATAGTGCAACTTATTTGTGGCACTGTCGTTTAGGTCATATTGGTGTAAAGCGCATGAAGGAACTCCATGCTGATGGGCTTTTGGAATCACTTGATTATGAATCATTTTGATGCTTGTGAACCATGCCTCATGGGCAAGATGACTAAGACTCCGTTCTCTGGAACAATGGAGCGAGTCATTGACTTATTGGAAATAATACATACCGATGTATGCGGTCCAATGAGTGTTGAGACTCAATGCGGGTATCATTGTTTTCTGACCTTCACAGATGATTTGAGCAGATATGTGTATATCTACTTGATGAAACATAAGTCTGAAACATTTGAAAAGTTCATATAATTTCAGAGTGAAGTGGAAAATCATCGTAACAAGAAAATAAAGTTTCTACGATCTGATCGTGGAGGAGAATATTTGAGTTATGAGTTTGGTCTTCATTTGAAACAATGCGAAATAGTTTCGCAACTCACGCCACCTGGAACACCACAGCGTAATGGTGTGTCCGAACATCATAACTATACTTTATTAGATATGGTACAATCTATGATGTCTCTTACCGATTTACCACTATCGTTTTGGGGTTATGCATTAGGGTCAGATGCATTCACGTTAAATAGGGCACCATCTAAATCCGTTGAGACGACACCTTATGAACTGTGGTTTGGCAAGAAACCCAAGTTGTCGTTTCTTAAAGTTTGGGGTTGCGATGCTTATGTGAAAAAGTTTCATCCTGATAAGCTCAAACCCAAATCGGAGAAATGTGTCTTCATAGGATACCCAAAGGAGACTGTTGGGTACACCTTCTATCATAGATCCGAAGGCAAGACATTCGTTGCTAAGAATGGATCCTTTCTAGAGAAGGAGTTTCTCTCGAAAGAAGTGAGTGGGGGGAAAGTAGAACTCGATGAGGTAACTGTACCTGCTCCCTTATTGGAAAGTAGTTCATCATAGAAATCTGTTTTTGTGACTCCTAGTGAGGAAGCTAATGATGATGATCATGTAACTTCAGATCAAGTTACTACCGAAACTCGTAGGTCAACCAGAGTGAGATCCGCACCAGAGAGGTACGGTTATCCTGTTTTGGTGGTCATGTTAATTGACCATGACGAACCTATGAACTATGAGGAAGCGATGATGAGCCCTAATTCCGCGAAATGGCTTAAGGCCATGAAATCTGAGATGGGATCCATGTATGAGAACAAAGTGTGGACTTTGGTTGACTTGCCCGATGATCGGCAAGCCATAGAGAATAAATGGATCTTTAAGAGGAAGACGGACGCTGATAGTAGTGTTACTATCTACAAACCTAGACTTGTCGAAAAAGGTTTTGATGAAGTTCAAGGTGTTGACTACGATGAGATTTTCTCACTCGTAGCGATGCTTAAGTCTGTCCAAATCATGTTAGCAGATTGCCACATTTTATGAAATCTGGAAAATGGATGTCAAAACTACATTCCTTAATGGATTTCTTAAAGAAGAGTTGTATATGATGCAACCAGAAGGTTTTGTCGATCCTAAAGGTGCTAACAAAATGTGCAAGCTCCAGCGATCCATCTATGGACTGGTGCAAGCATCTCAGAATTGGAATATACGCTTTGATGAGTTGATCAAAGCATATAGTTTTATACATACTTGTGGTGAAGCCTGTATTTACAAGAAAGTGAGTGGGAGCACTACAACATTTCTGATAAATATATGTGAATGACATATTGTTGATCGGAAATAATGTAGAATTTTCTGGAAAGCATAAAGGAGTGTTTGAAAGGAGTTTTTCAAATAAAGACCTCGGTGAAGCTACTTACATATTGAGCATAAAGATCTATAGAGATAGATCAAGACGCTTGATAAGTTTTTTCAATGAGTACATACCTTGACAAGATTTTGAAGTAGTTCAAAATAGGACAGTCAAAGAAAGAGTTCTTACCAGTGTTACAAGGTGTGAAATTGAGTAAGACTCAAAGCCCGACCACGACAGAAGATAGAAAGAGAATGAAAGTCATTCCCTATGCCTCAGCCACTGTTTCTACAAAGTATGCCATGCTGTGTACCAGATCTATTGTATACCCTACACTGAGTTTAGCAAGGGAGTACAATAGTGATCTAGGAGTAGATCACTGGACAGCTGTCAAAAATTATCCTTAGTGGAATAAGGATATGTTTCTCGATTATGGAGGTGACAAAAGGTTCATCGTAAAGGGTTACATCGATGCAAATTTTGACACTAATCCAGATGACTCTAAGTCTCAATCTGGATACATTTTTGAAAGTGGGTCCGTGCAGAGCATTGTTGATATAGAAATTTGCAAAATACATACGGATCTGAATGTGGCAGACCCGTAGACTAAACTTCTCTCACAAGCAAAACATGATCACACCTTAGTACTCTTCGGGTGTTAATCACATAGTGATGTGAACTAGATTATTGACTCTGGTAAACCCTTTGGGTGTTGGTCACATGACGATGTGAACTATGGGTGTTAATCACATGATGATGTGAACTATTGGTGTTAAATCACATGGCAATGTGAACTAGATTATTGACTCTAGTGAAAGTGGGAGACTGAAGGAAATATGCCCTAGAGGCAATAATAAAGTTATTATTTATTTCCTTATTTCATAATAAATGTTTATTATTCATGCTAGAATTGTATTAACCGGAAACATAATACATGTGTGAATACATAGACAAACATAATGTCACTAGTATGCCTCTACTTGACTAGCTCGTTTATCAAAGATGGTTATGTTTCCTAACCAAACATGAGTTTTCATTTGATTAACGAGATCACATCATTAGGAGAATGATGTGATTGACTTGACCCATTCCGTTAGCTTAGCATTTGATCGTTTAGTATGTTGCTATTGCTTTCTTCATGACTTATACATGTTCCTATGACTATGAGATTATGCAACTCCTGTTTACCGGAGGAACACTTTGTGTGCTACCAAACGTCACAACGTTACTGGGTGATTATAAAGGTGCTCTACAGGTGTCTCCGAAGGTACTTGTTGAGTTAGCGTATTTCGAGATTAGGATTTGTCACTCCGATTGTCGGAGAGGTATCTCTGGGCCCACTCGGTAATGCACAGCACTATAAGCCTTGCAAGCATTGTAACTAATGAGTTAGTTGCGGGATGATGTATTATGGAACGAGTAAAGAGACTTGCCGGTAACGAGATTGAACTAGGTATTGAGATACCGACGGTCGAATCTCGGACAAGTAACATACCGATGACAAAGGGAACAACGTGTGTTGTTATGCGGTTCGACCGATAAAGATCTTCGTAGAATATGTAGGAGCCAATATGGGCATCCAGGTTCCGCTATTGGTTATTGATCAGAGAAATGTCTCGGTCATGTCTACATAGTTCTCGAACCCATAGGGTCCGCACGCTTAACATTCGTTGGCGATATAGTATTTATGAGTTATGTATGTTGGTAACCGAATGTTGTTCGGAGTTCCGGATAAGATCATGGACATGACGAGGAACTCCGGAATGGTCCGGAGATAAAGTTTGATATATGGGATAATGGTGTTTGGTCTTCGGAAAGGGTTCCGGAATTCACTGGAAGGGGCTCCTGATGTTTCCCGAAATGTTTGGGTACGAGAGCACTTTATTTGGGCCAAAGGGGAAATCCCACAAGGTTTTGGAAAGCGCAAAAGGAATTTTTGCGGAGTCCAAGGGCCAGACAGCAGGGTCCCTGGCGTCTGGGTCCAGACGCCGGGAACCCTGGCATCTGGCCCTGGAGTCCGAGGACTCTTGCCTTTCGGGTGAAACCGACTTTCCGGAGTCTTTTACTCCAAGTTTCGACCCCAAGGCTCAACATATAAATAGAGGGGTAGGGCTAGCACCCAAGACAGATCAAGAAACACCAAGCCGTGTGCCAGCAATCCCGTCCCCTCTAGTTTATCCCCGTCATAGTTTTCATAGTGCTTAGGCGAAGCCCTGCGAAGATTGTTCTTCACCAACGCCGTCACCATGATGTCGTGCTGCCGGAACTCATCTACTACTTTGCCCCTCTTGTTGGATCAAGAAAGCGAGGACGTCATCGAGCTGAACGTGTGCTGAATGCGAAGGTGCCGTATGTTCGGTACTTGATCGGGAAGGATCATGAAGGTGTACAACTACATCAACCGCGTTGATAAACGCTTCCGCTTTCGGTCTATGAGGGTACGTAGACATACTCTCTCCTCTCGTTGCTATGCATTACCATGATCTTGCGTGTGCGTAGGATTTTTTATTTGAAATTACTACGTTCCCCAACAACTGGCACTGGGCAGTGGATCAATATGTTAGTCCCAAAAATAGTATAAAAAGTTGCGAAAAGTATATGAAAGTTGTATAATATTGATATGGCACAATAAAAAATTATAGATACGACAGAGACGTATCAGTTTGCCATGGAATGTGAAAGTATGGTGGAAAAAGGAATAAACTTTATTTTCTATTTGCGAACCACCTGTGATATATCTAGCATGGAAATTATTGGGAACTACTCGATCATTTTCGTTGATAGGAAAAGCATATACCACCCAAAATATTTTATCTCTATCTTTTTCGCTTTGAGCTCTGACACCTCTACAAATCCCTACTTCCCTCCATGAAGGGCCTTTCTATTTACTTTATGAAATTTTTATTTTTACTTGAGTCTCCATATTCTCTTATAAAGCACCAACTAAGGGGCACTATGATCGTACTTCAGCATTGGGTGTAGCTAATATGCGAGTGTGTTTCATGAATGGATCAATGATTGAGCATAATGGGATAGGGATAACTTGCTTTAGTGTTGATATTTTGAAAGACATGGTTGTTTGTTGATGTGCTTTGAACCATATAAAAGTCAAATTGTCCATGCTATAAAGGAAAGAATATGTGATGAATATGTTAGGCACCATTCCACATCAAAAATTCTGTTTTTATCATTTACCTACTCGAGGACGAGCAAGAATTAAGCTTGGGGATGCTCATACATCTAGAATTAAGCTTGGGAATTAAGCTAGCTCCTGAGGAGCGGAGATCTCTATGCAAGCCTCACCTCGTGAGGTTCAGATTCCGTGAGCCATGACGACCAAGGTCAGGCAGGCATAGGACCACAGTTTCCTCTTTGGTGCTAAGGAGGCAAGCGTAGGCGCAGAGTCTCGACGAATCAGCCAAAGGTTTCCACTCCCATGCAACAAGACCAAGACCGCCAGGACGGCAGGACGGAGGTCATCGCCGAGCCCACCACAACGTCATAACCAGAGGCTTTGCAGGCGAAGACTACTTTTGTCAGGATAAGATGTACTAGTTGTCTCCCTTCGAATTTGGCCGTTGTGGGATCCCTTCCCGCCTTCATTTGGGAAGAGGACCAAGGCCACTATAAATAGGACCTAGCCACCATCGTAGGAGGGACATGGTCCATTCCATCCCCACCATCTCACCAGCTCAAGAGCACATCTCCTGAGGTTGTTCTTCCATTGTACTAGTTCATCCTCTATCCATCTCGAGGCCAATCCACCACAAAGAAGGAGTAGGGTTTTACACAGCAAGGTGGCCCGAACCTGGGTAAACTACCGTGTCCCATTTCCTTCCTGTTCATCAAGCTAGGCTGTGAGGTTGGCGAGTAGGCAGACTAGGGAGGTTGAGTTCTTTGCATGCACCCCAGAGTTCAAATCTATCAACGGTCTGCGGAGCCTGAAATCTGACATTTGGCGCGCCAGGTAGGGGTGCATCGAAGATCTGCCTCTATGTCCGCTGCGCTCCACTGTCCGGCTCTCATGGCGGGTGCTGCTCCATCGACCGTACCGACGTGTGCTTTCATGGGAGCCGAGGGCCTCCGAGCTTTCACCCCCGCCCTGTGGCGGGTGCAGTGGACACCCAAGTTCAGGCCGGAGCTACCGCCCTGATACGACGTCACGATGGACTCGACAGGATTTCTCTGAGATAGGAGGAGGCTATGTTGGCAGCCGACGGTGACGACAAGGTTATGGCGAACTGGCTTCCCATGGCCCTCATGGGCGCGCCGCAAGCCTGTCTTCTCAACTTTCCAGAGTCTTTGGTAGCCTCCTGGGAGGAGCTGCGCGGCATTTTCATCGTGCGCTTCGCGGCACCGGCGCCCCATGCCGTCGCAAGCCTCCTCGGTGGTTCTCAGGCGCTGCCCTTGGATCGCCAAGTCAAGAAATACCTTCGCCAGGTGGGTGCCGCCCACGTGCAGCAGGGAGCTCCTCCGGGCTAGGCGGTGCCTAAGGCCGACCTCACCTTCAACTTGAGGGACCACCCCACGACCACCGCGTGTGCCGGCGTGCTCCCGATGCTCTACACCCCTACCATCTGCAACGTGGCGGTCACCAGGACCCTCATCGACGGTGGAGCCAGCCTCAATGTGCTTTCCGTGGAAGCATTCGGTTTGCTTCATTTTCCCCATGGTCGGCTCCGCCCCACCATGCCTTTCTCTGGAGTCATCGACGGCTCCACCTGCCCCCTGGGGCAGATCCGCCTCCCCGTCACCTTCGGCACCCACAAAAACTACCGCACCGAGCTTATCAACTTCGACATCGCCCGCATCGGCCTCCCGTACAACGCCATCCTCGGGTACCCGGCCTCGGCCAAGTTCATGGCAGCAACTCACCCTACCTATAATCTCATGAAGATGTCGGGGAGCATCGGCGTCCTCACCGTGGCAGGTGACACCAAGGGTGCGCTATTGGCCCTCAAGCTTGCATTCAGGGCCGTGACTGCCGCGCAGCCAAGTGAGGAAGGAGCCCCAGAGGCTCCGAGGGCTGCGCCGATAAATAAGAAGCAATTGTTCTCCCAAGATCAGGACGAGACAAAGCAGGTGCCGGTTGATGAAGACGGGACATCGGGTGCCACCTTCACCATAGGCGCTGGCCTCCCTCCAGATTAGGACGAGGCGTTGGTCAGCTTCTTACGCACTAACAAGGATGTGTTCGCATGGGAGCGCAATGATATGGTTGGGACCCCGAGAGGAATAATCGAGCATCACCTGAGGGTGTGCCCCAATGTGTGCCCGGTGAAACAGAAGGCGCGACAACAGTCCACAGAGAAGCAGTCGTTCATCGTCCAAGAGACCCGCAAATTGCAAGAGGCCTGTGTCATTCGGCAGGTGCGTTACCCGGAGAGGCCGGCAAACCCGATTATTGTCCCCATGAAAGGCGGGAAGGAGCGCATGTGCGTTGATTTCACCAACCTCAACAAGGCCTGCCCTCAAGACCCCTTTCTGCTTCCACGCATCAATCAGATCGTCGACTCCACCACCGAGTGCGACCTGCTGTGCTTTTTGGACGCCTTCTCGGGCTATCACCAAATCAATATGGCGGTGCATGATGTTGAGAAGACGGCCTTCTTGACCCCATGCGGGGTGTATTGTTACACCTGCATGCCATTTGGGCTGCGTAATGCCGGGGCAACCTTCCAGCGGCTGATGCACATCGCTCTGGGCCAGCAGCTCAGGAGGAACACCGAGGCCTACATCAACGACATATTGGTGAAGTCTCGGGAGGCAAGGACCCTTATTAAAGAGCTGGAGGAAACATTTGCTAGCCTGCACAAGGTGGATGTGCGACCGAATCCAGAGAAATGTGTGTTTGGAGTCCCCTCCGGCAAGCTGCTGGGCTTTCTAGTGTCGCACAGGGGGATCGAGGCCAACCCGGAGAAGGTCAAGGCCATAGAAAGGATGATCCCGCTGCAAACCTTAAGGAGATGCAAAAGCTGGCGGGATGCGTGACCTCGTTGGGGTGCTTCATCTCCAAGCTAGGGGAACGTGCCCTCCCGTTCTTCAAGCTGATGAAACAAAAAGGACCATTCGAGTAGACTCCGGAGGCTGACGCGGCATTCCAAGACCTCAAGAGGTACCTCACCAGCCCACCGGTGATGGTAGCATCGTATCCCTTTGAGCTCTTGGTGCTCTACTTGGCCTCCACTCCCCACTCTGCCAGCGCGGCGTTGGTGGCGGTCCAGGAGGAGCGCCTGGCCAAGGGCTCGCAGAGCAGCACCTCGCACCCAGTCAAGACGCCGCGGCCTTAGGATAACGCTCCAGAGGCCTAGCCAACCCCGACAGATGACCAGGTTCCTCATGACGGTGCTCCTAAGGTCTTGGATGCTCCAACGAACGGCCAAGCTCTTGTGGTCCCCCGGTCTCAGGAGGTAGAAGACCCCGCCAACACTTCCGCCATCATCGAGCACCTAGTGTACTTCGTTAGCACGGTGCTGCATGATGCGCAGGCACACTACCCCATGCCGCAAAAGCTCTTGCTCGCGCTCCTCATCACCTCCCAAAATCCGGGCCACTACTTCCTAGGACACCCTATCAAGGTTATCTTATATTATCCACTAGAGGGGGTCATTCGGAGCCCCAATGCCGCGGGAAGGGTCACAGAGTGGAACATCGAGCTACAAGCATACCAGCTGGAATTTAGCACCACCAGAGTCATTAAGGGCGCGACCCTCAAAGATTTCATGGTAGAATGGACTAACATCCCCAGCTATGAGGTGTGCGAGGATCGTTCGCTCCTGCATGTAGATGAGGCACCAGATGGATGGGTCATGTACTTCGACGGCACGTTCGCGCGTTAGGGCTCGGGGGCTGGAGCCGTGCTCATCTCGCCCACCCATGACAAGCTCCACTACGCCGTGCAGCTTTGCTTCCAGTACGGCGAGAAGGTCTCCAACAACATCGCAGAGTATGAAGGCCTGATCACCAATCTCAAGGCCGCGGCAGCTTTGTGAGTGAGGCGCCTCACCATCAAGGGTGACTCCCAGCTCCTCATCAACTTCTCCAACAAAGCATGCAAGTCCAAGGACGAGCACATGGAGGCATACCATGAGGAGGCACGCAAAATTGAGAAACAATTCTTGGGCCTGGAATTACAGCATGTGCCGCGTGACACGAACAAGGAGGCAGATGACATCGCCAAGAGGGCATCTTGATGCATGCCTCAGGAGCCTGGCGTCTTTGAGGAGTGAAAGGATCGAGAATAGGTGTCTAGACGGGGGGGGGGGGGGGGTTATTAGACCCTCAACAAAGGAAAGTAGCATCTTTTAAATTCTTCAAGTTAAGGTGGAGTTTTAGCACAAGATTAATCATTCACAATACATTTCAAGAAAGCATGGCAAGAGTATATGAGCAGTGGAAAGTAAATCATGCAAGTTGCAAGAAAGTAAAGGGATGGGATTGGAGTGTGCAAACGCAATTGGAGACACGGAGTTTTTTGGCGTGGTTCTGATAGGTGGTGCTCTCGTACATCCATGTTGATGGAGACTTCAACCCACGAAGGGTAACGGTTGCGCGAGTCCACGGAGGGCTCCACCCATGAAGGGTCCACAAAGAAGCAACCTTGTCTATCCCACCATGGCCATCGCCCACAAAAGGACTTGCCTCACTTGGGTAGATCTTCACGAAGTAGGCGATCCCCTTTTCCCTTACAAACTCCTTGGTTCAACTCCACAATCTTGATGGAGGCTCCCAAGTGACACCTAAACAATCCAGGAGACACCACTCTCCAAAAGGTAATAGATGGTGTGTTGATGATGAACTCCTTGCTCTTGTGCTTCAAATGATAGTCTCCCCAACACTCAACTCTCTCACACAGATTTGGCTATGGTGGAAAGATGATTTGAGTGGAAAGGAACTTGGGGAAGGCTAGAGATCAAGATTCTTGTGGTTGGATTGGAATGTCTTGGTCTCAACACATGAGTAGGTGGTTCTCTCTCAGAAAATGAATGCTGGAAGTGTAGGCATGTTCTGATGGCTCTCTCCCACATGGAGAGGAGGGTGGAGGGGTATATATAGCCTCCACACAAAATCTAACCGTTACACACAAAAGAGCCAACTTGGTCAGACCAAATATGTGAAACCGGTTAGACCGATTTAGTTCAAAATGTGAACATTAGGGTTTTCGATGGGACCAACATGATCAACTCGGTGGGACCGATGTGCTAGGATTAGGGTAAAACCTCAACTCAGTTTGACCGATTACACAAACTCGGTAAGACCGATTTTGGTAATAAGCAAACAGAGAGTTGGTCAAGCAAGCTCGGTGAGACCGAACTGTGTATCTCTATGAGACCAAAATAATTGCAACAGACAACAGAGAGTTTGCAAGCCCATCTCGGTGAGACCGAGATCCCATCGGTGAGATCGAACTGATTAGGGTTTTTGGCTATGGCTATGTCAAGTGAACTCGGTGGCGCCGGATGAATCAAATTGGTGGGGCCGAGTTTGACTTTAGGTTTAGGACATATTTGGATTTGAGAAAGTGGTTGAGGGATTTGGAGCATATCACTAAGCATTTTGAGCAAGTAGACCATTAAGCAACACCTCATCCCATTTTAATAGTATTGGCTTTCCTATGGGCTCAATGTGATCTTGGATCACTAAAATAGAAATGAAGAGTCTTGAGCTTTTGCCAATCTTCTGTCCTTAGTACCTTGGAGGGGTTCCACATCCTCTTGTCCATGCCATGCCTTAGTTGTATTTTCTGAAATATACTAGTTGAAACTATTAGTCCAATAAGAGATATGTTGACATTAATTACCAAAATCACCCAGGGAGCACTTGTGGTTTCAAGGAGCGGCTCTTCAAGCTGTTGGCAGCCCCATCCACCGTGGGACTGCTACCTCTTGAGCACTGCGTTGGTTTTCCCTTGAAGAGGAAAGGGTGATGCAGCAAAGTAGCGTAAGTATTTCCCTCAATTTTTGAGAACCAAGGTATCAATCCAGTAGGAGACTACACGCAAGTCCCTCGTACCTACACAAACAAATAAGAACCTCGCAACCAACACGATAAAGGGGTTGTCAATCCCTTCATGATCACTTACGAGAGTGAGATCTAATAGAGATAATAATAATAAGATAAATATTTTTGGTATTTTTATGACATAGATTGAAAGTAAAGATTGCAAAATAAAATAGATTGGAAACTTATATGATAAAAGATAGACCAGGGGGCCATAGGTTTCACTAGTGGCTTCTCTCAAGATAGCATAAGTATTACGGTGGGTGAACAAATTACTGTCGAGCAATTGATAGAAAATTGCATAATTATGAGAATATCTAGGTATGATCATGTATATAGGCATCACGTCCACGACAAGTAGACCGAAACGATTCTGCATATACTACTATTACTCCACACATCGACCACTATCCAGCATGCATCTAGAGTATTAAGTTCATAAGAACAGAGTAACGCATTAGGCAAGATGACATGATGTAGAGGGATAAAGTCAAGCAATATGATATAAACCCCATCTTTTTATCCTCTATGGCAACAATACAATACGTGCCTTGCTGCCCCTGCTGTCACTCGGAAAGGACTCCGCAAGATTGAACCCAAAGCTAAGCACTTCTCCCATTGCAAGAAAGATCAATCTAGTAGGCCAAACCAAATTGATAATTTGAAGAGACTTGCAAAGATAACCAATCATACATAAAAGATTTCAGAGAAGAATCGAATATTGTTCATAGATAAACTTGATCATAAACCCACAATTCATTGGATCTCGACAAACACACCGCAAAAAGAATTAGATCGAATAGATCTCCAAGAAGATCGAGGAGAACATTGTATTGAGATCCAAAGAGAGTGAAGAAGCCATCTAGCTAATAACTATGGACCCGAAGGTCTACGGTAAGCTACTCACACATCATTGGAGAGGCTATGGTGCTGATGTAGAAGCCCTCCATGATCGATTCCCCCTTCGGCAGAGCTCCGGAAAAGGCCCCAAGATGGCATCTCTTGGGTACAGAAGGTTCCGGCAGTGGAAATAGGGTTTTGTGGTGCTCCTGGATGTTTTCAGGGTATATGGATATATATATATATAGGAGGAAGAAGTAGGTTAGTGGAGCTGTGAGGGGCCCACGAGGGTGGGGGCGCGCCCGGGGGGGGGGGGGGCAGGCGCGCCTCCCTGCCTCGTGGCCACCTCATTTCTTTCTCGATGTCTACTCCAAGTCCCCTGGATCACGTTTGTTCCAAAAATAACTCTCCCGAAGGCTTCATTCCATTTAGATTCCGTTTGATATTCCTTTTCCGCAAAACACTGAAATAGGCAAGAAAAACAGCAATTTGCACTGGGCTTTGGGTTAGTAGGTTAGTCCCCAAAATAATATAAAAGTGTATAATAAAGCCCATTAAACATCCAAAACAGAGAATATAATAGCATGGAACAATCAAAAATTATAGATACATTGGAGACGTATCAGGGATCAGCATCACCTCAGGAGGAGCTCCCCCAGCACCCCTCTCAGGCGCCCCTGCTTGCGGCCCGACCTTGGGAGCCCACCTGCTCCTCGTGCTCGAGCCTCAGGAGGGGTGCTGGACCGAGGAGTTCAAGGCGTACCTACTCCTGGAGAAGGAGGAATCCACAGAGCGGGTAGGCCACCACGCCACCACGTACTACATCAGGGACGGTGAGCTTTACCTAAAACAACCAAATGATGTCTCTCTGTGGTGCATCTCCAAGGAGTAGGGACGTGAGCTGCTGGATGACATACATGGCGGGGACTGCGGCCATCATTCTTCATCGCGCACCCTCATGGGCAAGGCGTTCTGCAGTGGATTCTACTGGCCCACGACGCTCAATGATGCCACCGAGCAGGTAAGATCCTGTGAAGCCTGCCAATTCCATGCCAAGCAGATCCACCAGCCCACTCAGGGTCTCCATACCATCCCGCTCTCATGGTCGTTCGCGGTCTGGGGGTTGGACATCTTGGGCCCGTTCCCTCGAGCGTCCGAGGCCTACCACTACCTCTACGTCGCCATCGACAAGTTCAACAAGTGGGAAGAGGTGGAAGCTGTCCGCACCATCCCGGCTGGCTCGGCCTTCAAGTTCATCAAGGGCCTTGTGAGCCATTTCGGGGTCCCTAACCGCATCATCACCGACAACGGCTCGCAGTTCACCAGCAACCTTTTCAAAACATATTGTGCTAACCTTGGAACGCGGATATGCTATGCCTCGGTGGCTCATCGTAGGAGCAATGGCCAGGCCGAGTGCGCCAACGCAGAGGTCCTGAGGGGCCTCGAGGCAAGAACCTTCAAGAAGAAGGTCGAGGCCTGCAGCAGGGGCTGGAAAGACAAGCTCCATTCCGTGTTGTGGTCCATCCGCATCACTATGACCAAGCTGACGGGTAAAACTCCATTCTTCCTCGTCTACGAAGCTGAAGCAGTTCTCCCTTATGAGGCCAGGCATTGCTTCACGCAGGTCTTGGTGTTTGACGAGGCACGCGAGGATGCCTCGCGGGGGATGGACCTCGTGCTGGGGAAGGAACGCCGCCGCCAAGCCTCGCTCCGAGCGGCATGGTACCAACAGGCGCTGCGGCGGTATCACTGCCGCAGCGTCCGCTCCAGGACGCTTGAGGTGCGCAATCTCGTCCTGAGGCGGGTACTCTCCAGGGAAGGGCTGCACAAGCTCTCGTCCATGTGGGAGGGCCCGTTAAGGATCGCCTGTGTTTCCAGGCCTAGCGTCGCGCGCCTGGAGACGTAGGACGGGATCCCCACCCAGAATGCCTGGAACATCCAGCACCTCTGGAGGTTCTACCCATGAAGCAAGGCCCAGTGCTTGTGAAGGTCTCCGCTCATGACACTCTCACGTAATAATGAGTGGGGTTGTACACGCCCCGGAATCTCTTGAGTGCCGCTCGCGAGCCTCACGGGGGCTCCCACCCACGTCCTAGTGGCAGCACTTAGCTCTGTGATGGTGAGAAGACTAGTCTAGGTGCCAGACGCGGCTGTTCTTTTGCTTGTTTCTGTAGTTGGTTTGCAACTTCTTGAATGAAATTTGGAGTTCTCACGTTTCTCGTTCAATAGAGTTGGAGTTTCTTTTTCTCTCCTCTTGATTCGCTCGCTTCTCCAGCCTTGCCCGATGAAGAGCGGCAGTTGCCCGTCACTCCTTCTCGCGTGCCCCACACGCGGGGGCTAGGCAGGTGTGTATGCTTGGGCTCGCCCGCAAACACACCTCGCCGAAGTCTCATTGCCCCAAAGCTTCGACGTCCTTAAATCCTCGCGAGACGCTCCCGAATGAGCTCGTGGGCATGCGCACCCTCTTAAGTCCGTGCCTCCAGGCAGAGCGACGCGGTTGAAAGCACAAGTGCTCCCTGGGTGATTTTGGTAATTAATGACAAAATATCTTTTTTGGACTAGTATTTTTAACTAGCATATTTTAGAAAGTTCAACAAAGGCGTGGCATGGACAAGAGGATGTGGAACACCTTCAAGAAGCTAAGGACATAAGATTGACAAAAGCTCAAGGCTCTTCATTTCTATTTTTGTCGTGGAATTGTCACGGCAGATGTCCTAGTGAAAGGACTTAGTCGTAGGGCCATCGCAACTAGGAAGCTTAAAGGGGTTAATCGGGACAAAGGGCACGAGAGGTTTATACTAGTTCGGCCCCTTACGATGAAGGTAAAAGCCTACGTCTAGTTGTGTTGGTATTGCTGGGGTTTCGATCACCAAGAGACTTAACTCGCCGGCTTGGTTCTCGATCTCTTGTTTCTTGCCCTAAGCCGCCACCGGGTCGTCCCCTTATATACATGGGTTGACGCCTGGTGGCCTACAGAGTCCCGGCCTTCCCATAATCGTGTCCGGCTCGGTGACTTCCTTTACATGCCTTTCTTTACAAGTCTTTTCTTACATACGTCGGTTTGCAATATTGGGCCTCAAACCACCGCTAGGCTTTTGGGCCTTCTATAATATTTAATCAACTATCATCTTAATGTTTCCTAGGCTTCTTGTGTAACCCTCCATTGGGGCTGACCCGGCCCCTCATGGGCAGGTCATAACTGATAGTTATATCCCCAACATTAGGCCCCAGGTTGACTTTGAACTTCGTTCTTTGTCAATCTTCAACACTTAGACAAAATCCATCTTCTTATCCTCGCAGAAGTTCTTGTAACCCGCCATAATGTCATCTCTTGAAAACGCAAAAAACTTTTATGATGTCATCTCCCAACAAATCTTCATCTTTAATGTCTTCCGAGAATCGAGGCGTCTGTGTAGTTGGATAACCATTATTCGGCTCCCCCTTGATTTTCGCGCCCATCTGTTCACATGTTTCCTTATAAATAGGCATGCCTCGGCCTTCCTCATTCTTCTCTCTCTCTCTCCGTCTTCTTCCTCTTGCAACCCTCTTGCTGCTCGAGCCTCACCGTCGCCGCGCTTCTCCTCCATCTCCGTCGATCTTGGCCGCTATATCAACCTGAATCGGTCCAGAGAACGGCGGCGACCTCGGCAGGAGATTCGTGGTTGTAAGTGTTCTTCTTTTCACTTCTCAGATCTGCATTAGGGTTTCCAGACTCCATCGTGTTCTTCATAGTTCATCGTAGTTCCTCCACCACATGCCTCTTCTTGATGCAAAAAAGATATATATGCTTGTGCGGTAGCGTTTTTGTGCCTACTTTTGATGCCCACAGATCCCTTTCTCTGGGTCAAAGATCTCATTAGAACTCACAGACCCATCTGTGCTAAACTCTTTAGGTCTAGAATTTTTCCCATTTTGAATAGCCATTTGATCCAGAATAATACCAAGCATTTAGGGAACTTGTTTGTCTCAACACTTAGCTGAATTTGCTTTTCTTGAATACCTGTAGTCATGGCGGCTTACTGTGCTGGTTTACTTTTCCTTATATGACATTAGCCCTTAACTAAGCCGCCATTACTTCCCTGTATTATCATCATTCAACTGTTAATTTCATCATTGAATTGAACTGGCATGTTGCCTTTCTTTTTAGTTCGTCTTTGAACATCATGCCATCCAAAGTGCCAACCATCTGCAACTGGGTTCCCTCAACCGTAACCGAGGAACGTTTGAAAGAGTTCTTTACCATAGGATTTTTGCCAGCGAAAACCGTCATGTCTTACCATGCTCCTAACCCGGAGGAAGAACGGCCCAATCCAAGAGACGGCAAAGTGATTGTTTTTACTGACCATATGAACTGTGGATTTTCACCGCCCGGCTCAAAGTTCTTCAGAGACGTCCTCCACTTTTTCAAACTCCATCCTCAAGATATAGGACCCAACTTCATATCTCATATCTACAATTTCCAACTGCTCTGTGAGGTGTACCTTCAGGAAGAGCCGACTGTGGAGCTGTTTAGAGAATACTTTTATCTGAATCGGTAGAATGAGTGCACCAATGGCCTTAGCTTGGAGCTTGGAGGCATCTCAATTCAGCGTCGGCAGGGCGTTGTCTTCCCCCTCATAGTCTTACTGAGTCATCCCAAAGACTGGAACCGGACTTGGTTCCACTGTCAAGATATCTCACCAGCAAACGAGAAGCCACTGCAGGGTTACCGTGCCGAGCGTCTTGACTCCAAATTTGCGCTCCCTAACAAGCTTACAGCTGTCGAATGTAGGAAGCTGATCCCATCCATAAAAATGATTAATGCCTTATTAGGAAATGACTTGACTGGAGTTGATCTGACCCGCTGCTGGATCTCATGGTGGGTTATTCCTCTAAGCCATTGATCAAAGTTGATGTACGAGTATGGTGGAGGCCCAGACGACTCTCTTCGTCACAGCCCCGTGCAATTAATGGACGCAGATATTGTTTTAATGTCAACCCTTCTGGTGAACGGGAAGTACGAAGATTGCAGTATCATTGGGTTAAACCCTTTCTGCAAGCTTAACCCGGCCCCAGAAGTAAGGAGACTCTGATCTTTCTTCTTTGTATTTCTCTTAGCTGTATTATTTAACACTTGCCTAACCTTTCATTTTGTTTTTACCTGTTTTCAGGCCAAATTTGACTTCTGGAAGGTGAAATATGACCATGAAGCTGCCAAGAAAGCAAGAATCGCTACCATAAACGCCAAGAAAACGACCTGGAGGTCCAAAAAGAAGAAGAGGAGCACTGTTGAAGACTTGATGAAACTCGACGAAACTTCTGAGTCGGAGGTAGCCCTTGACTCCCTTGGCTGATTCTTTAATAATCTTATTAACACTGCTCATTACCAGGACGACACAGGGGCCAGTCAGGCCGTGGAAGAAGAGATAACTATTTCCTCCGACTCAGCACATTTGCCAAGACAGAAACTTTGAATCATAACCCGGAAAGTAATGTTTTCACACCCTTTGGCCTATCTGGACCCTCACTTTCTTTTGAAAAAGCAGCAACATGATAACCACCGTCAAGCTTGGACCGAAGACGAACCGGCTATTGCTCTTCAACAAACTCCCCAAAAGCGCCAGAATGAGGTTTTACTTCTTTTGCCTTTAACTCTGTTTAATGGATCCTTTCCCTTGCATTACTTTAACTTTATTTTATCTTTTCAGGAGGTGTCTCGCTCTTCTGGCGACTCATCGCAGACCCAATTTCCGGCCTTCAAGACTGTGAAAAATCCTCCTTTTTCGGGTTGTTCGAATTGTATCTTTGTACTAATAGTCCTACAACATTTCTCTTAGTGGCCAAGCTAAGTCCAAGAAGGCAAAGGCAGCTAAACCGGCGGAAGACCCGCCAATCCTTGCATCTGACCCGTCCAGGCCACCTTCTCCTCCATTAACTGACGCTCCAGAAGACCCGCCTGTCGATGCAGAAGCAAATCCTCCTGAGCCGTCGTTTGATGAGACCACCGTGAATCCTTCCGCAACTGGACCATCAAGCTCAGCCAACCCGCCATCACTGTCTGCACAAGACGTTTTGATCACTAGGAGCCGTTTTATTGAACCGGGGAATCCAACCGTGCTGGCTCGCCACACGACGAAACAAGAGGCATTGGAGAGGTAGAAAGTGCGCTTTGATGTTGCCAATTATGATCATCTAAATGCCAACGATATTTTATCTGGCTATCTCAGCCATGTGCACTCCAGTCGCGACTCTGACATCGAAATGGTCAAATTGTTGCAGCTGAAATATGAGGTATGTTCTTCCGGCTTATCTATATTCCACCAGCCCCCAAGTCTTCAGATTATAAGAGAACCGGAATGATCTGTAGACTTTATGATATAGGCCAAGACTTTTACCTTTGAGACTTTTCTTGAGTTCAATAAAATAGAACAAAGCTTCACCTGTAGTCCCCAAGGGCCGATTCATTTTGATCATAGATGAGCCGGTACTTTAAATTGTCTTGTACCGTATTCAAAGAATGTCATAATCCAGCTTAACCTTGAGAAACTTGCTGAATAGCATACATTAGCCCCCAAGAGCCACGTGCTGTTACTTTGTAAAGTACTTGGGACTTAAAGTATGTCTTTAGAGTCATAAGAAATTGTTTTGGCATACATTAGCCCCGAAGTGTCAAGTGGTTTTTTGTAAAGTACTTGAGACTTGAATCTTGATGTTTGAACCTTTGAGCAAAATCTTGACTCATCTGAGTATGTTTTCTTGCAGAATGCCTTATCTGAACTAAACTCGCAATTGACCGATGCGAAGACCCGGCAAGCAGGTCAGGAAACAGAAATCAAGTCTGCTAACTCCAAATTGCAAATAAGTCTCTCTGACATGGAAAATTTAAAGACCAGCTTCGCTGCCAAGAAGAAAACCTGGCCAGAGGAAAAAACGCTTCTGACACAACGCGCTGAGAAGGCCGAAGCAGCCCTTGAAGAGGTTTCGATAGAACTGAATAGTTTAAAGGGACGGGTGTCTCAAATGGTGGCCGCCATCTTTGGTAAGCCGTCTATCTGCAATCCTATGTACTCCTTTGTTGATCCAGAATATAAGCCGCCAGCTAACTTTGTTTATAAAATATGTGCAGGCCCACGAAGCAAGAATCTGAGCCAAGACCCTATGATTAAACTGAAGGCAGTGTATACTTTAGTAGAACAACTGTATATTGGCGCACAACGGGCGCTTGCTGCCATCTCTCCTGCCAATCACGGACCCAACCGGCTCAACGATGTTTTAAAGAAGCTGTCAATTTTGCCCACCAGGTTCCAAGAGGTTAAGCGCTCCTGTGCAAGAGCCGGAGCTTTGACTGCCTTGAGCCGCTCCAAGGCTTGGGTGCCAGATCTAGACCCGGCTGATGTAGCCAGAGGGTACCCCATGGTAAAAGAAGACGGGTCACTGTTTGAACAGGACGACTTCGTTGCTTGCGTGAGGGAGGTGCGACCTCAGGCGACTATTCTTGGAGATGAAACCAACATCGACAAGTACCAGCTGGGTTTTGATGTTGAAAATAAGAAGTTGGCAACTCCTTCGTACAAGGTGACAGATTTAATCATGCCTATTCGTGAAAATACATTTGCCCTGAAAATTGACCCGGCCGTCCTGATTGATGAAGAAGTAGAATTTGTTACCGCGAATGGTTTTGACTGGTCAAAACCCAGCTTCCAGTAAACAGAGGGCGGCGAACCGGCGAGGGAGGAGTAATAACCATCTTCATGGGCTTATGAAAGCCTTGTAGTAGTTTAGCTGTGAAAACACTGCATGCTTTGCCTATGCCATCACGCATAAAACACTTGTATGTGATGCTGTGTTTCCTGATGTCAATATATGCATCATATTTATGGTTGTCCTTGTAATACCTCATCTCTACTCCTATAAATACAAGAGAAAAAACCTGGCTTGGCGGTTTAGCACCGAACGGGTTAAAACACCGGCTTATAGCCAATATGTGTACCATAATAGAAAACATAAACAGATATAAAAATAGAACAAGGCTGAAACTAACCCTTTGGTTAATGCAGCAGGCAATTGCATATAAACAACAACCATACTTGTACCTTTGATCCTTAGACCACTGGTTTAAATAACCTGGGTAATGAAGTTTATAACTCCATCTTTTTGAGAAGTCAATACTTCTGAATACTTAATGATCATCATACCTTGGCAGCTTCGTTGTTAAATAGTCTTAGCCAGCGAAAAAGACCATGCTAATTATTTGTGAAATTAAGACAACAAAGAATGAAAAGGCAAATAACAGGTAATAAATATGATTTAACCTTGTATTTGAAGGTTGGGGGTTTCTGATTCGAATACGATTAGTAAACCGGACCAAAGAGGTTAAGCTAAGGTTCGAATACGACCATATAGCCCCTAGTGGCTTTGGCGTTGCGCCGATCAAGAGGGTACCGATAGCTATGTTCTCTTTGGTTCGAATACGACCTATGTTTGAACAGGAAGCCCCCAAATGACCTTGAGAGGTTTTTCACGACCCTGATTCGAATACGATCCAAGTCGGACCCAAAAGGAGTTAAGCTATGATTCAGATACGATCAAGAAGCCCCCTAGTGAGTTTGGCCTTGAGCCGATCAAGAGGGTTATGACAACTATGTTCTCTTTGGTTCGAATATGACCTATGTTTGAACAGAAAGCCCCCAAGTGACCACGATAGTTGCAGCTAGATTCGAATACGATCACAAGCCAGACTGAAAAAAGGTTAGACTTGATTCAAATATGATCAGCTCCTTAATAGTCATTTGAAAATAAGAAATAACAAAGATGCGTAATCTTTGAAAAGAAAAGAGACCGATGGTCCTGCTTTATTACTTATCATGGTATATACAATGTTAAAGTATGTACATGATGAGAGCCGGTGGCTCAGGTGTAGTATGGCCGAAGTTGAGCAATGTTCCACGGTCGGCGGGTCTCATCTTCCGACTTACGTGAGTCTTTATGCTCTCGAACATTAATGAGGTAATAGGACCCGTTGTTTAAGTTCTTGCTGACCATAAAGGGTCCTTCCCAAGGTGGGGATAACTTGTGTGCATCTGACAGATCCTGGATGAGCCGGAGCACCAGGTCACCTTCCTGAAAAGTCCTGGACTTAACCCGACGGTTGTGATAACGGCGCATGTCATGTTGATAAATTGCTGATCGAACCGCTGCTAGGTCTCTTTCCTCATCTAACAAGTCAAGTGCATCCTGTCTGGCTTGTTCATTATTAGCTTCAACATAAGCCACCACATGGGGTGAGTCATGACGGATGTCACTAGGCAACACTGCTTCTTCTCCATACACCATGAAGAAAGGTGTGTAACCTGTAGACCTGTTAGGTGTGGTGTTGATACTCCACAGCACAGAGGGCAATTCCTCTACCCAACAACCCGTCTTTCGCTACAAAGGAACCATAAGCCAGGGTTTGAGACCTTTCAGAATTTCCTGAATTGCTCTCTCAGCTTGACCATTGGATTGAGGATGAGCTACAGAAGAAACATCAAGCCGAATATACTCTCGTTGACAAAACTCCTCCATAGCCCCTTGAGATATATTAGTACCATTGTCAGTGATGATGCTGTGTGGAAAACCAAAACGGAAGATCACCTTTTTCATGAATTGAACCGCCGTGGCCGCATCACACTTACTCACCGGCTCTAACTCAACCCTCTTTGTGAATTTATCAACTGCCACTAAAAGATGTGTCTTTTTATCCGTAGACCTTTTGAAAGGTCCCACCATGTCAAGACCCCAGACCGCAAACGACCAAGTGATTGGAATCATCCGGAGTTCTTGAGCCGGCACATGTGCTCGTCGTGTGAACTTTTGACATCCATCACATCTGTTGACCAGATCCTCCGCATCAGCGTGAGCCGTCAACCAGTAAAAACCATGATGAAAAGCCTTGGCCACCAGAGATTTTGACCCGGCGTGATGACCACAATCGCCTTCGTGGATCTCACGAAGTATTTCTTGGCCTTCTTTAGGGGAAATACACCGCTGAAACGCTCCAGAGATGTTGCGATGGTATAATTCTCCATCAGAAATCGTCATTGACTTAGACCGCCGGGTTATCTGTCGAGCCAGGGTCTCATCCACTGGCAACTCGCCCTGGGTCATGTAAGCCAAGAATGGCACTGTCCAATCTGGGATGACATGTAGAGCCGCCACCAACTACACCTTCGGGTCAGGTAAGGCTAGATCTTGTTCTGTGGGAAATTTAACAGACGGGTTATGCAAGACATCCAAAAAAGTGTTAGGTGGCACCGGCTTACACTGAGATCCCAACCGGCTTAGAGCATCAGCCGCTTCGTTCTTCCTCCGATCAATATGATCCACATGATATCCTTTGAAATGTCCTGCAACCGCATCAACTTCACGGCGATAAGCCGCCATGAGAGGGTCTTTGGAATCCCACTTGTCTGATACCTGTTGAGCCACTAAGTCCGAGTCGCCAAGACACCTGACCTGGCTCAGGCTCATCTCTTTGGCCACTCGAAGACCATGGAGCAAGGCTTCATACTCTGTTGCGTTGTTAGTGTAAGGAAACATCAGCCTTAGCACATAACAAAAATTTTCACCTCGAGGGGAGGTTAAAACAACTCCAGCCCCCGAGCCTTCCAGCCGTCTGGACCCATCAAAGTGAATAGTCCAATATGTGTTGTCTGGTTTTTCTTCCGGCATCTGCATCTTTGTACAGTCATTAATAAAATCAACCAGTGCTTGATATTTGATCGTAGTACATGGTACATACTTCAATCCATGAGACCCAAGCTCAATGGCCCATTTGGCGACTCCTCCAGTGGCTTATCTATTTTGAATGATGTCTCCCAAAGGAGCAGAGCTATCGACCGTGATTGGGTGACCCTAAAAATAATGTTTAAGCTTCCGGCTCGCCATGAACACCCCATATACGAGCTTCTGCCAATGTGGATATCGTTGTTTGGATTCAATTAACACCTCACTGACATAGTAAACCGGTCGTTGAACCGAGTGTTCCTTGCCAACCTCTTTGCGCTCCACCACAATTGCCACACTAACAGCTCGTGAGTTGGCGGCCACGTATAACAACAACGGCTCTTTCTCAACTGGAGCAGCAAGGACCGGCGACTCAGCCAGCTGTGTCTTTAGATCTTCAAAAGCAGAGTTTGCAGCATCGCTCCAAACAAAATCATTTGTTTTCTTCATCATCTGATACAAAGGCAACTCCTTCTCCCGTAGCCGGCTTATGAACCGGCTCAAGGCAGCAACACGACCCGCCAGCCGTTGAACGTCATTGATGCATGTTGGCTTGGCCAGGGATGTAATTGCCTTGATTTTCTCTAGGTTAGCTTCAATACCTCAGTTGGACACAAAAAAACCCAAGAGCTTGCCGGCTGGGACTCCAAAAACACACTTAGCCGGGTTAAGCATCATTTTGTAGACCCGGAGATTATCGAAGGTCTCTTTAAGATCTATGACAAAGGTTTCCTCTTTCCTGGATTTTACCACTATATCATCCACATAAGCATGAACATTACGCCCAATCTGATCATGAAGACAAGTCTGCACACACCGTTGGTAAGTCGCCTGGGCACTCTTAAGCCCAAAAGGCATAGACACATAGCAGAAAGCTCCAAAAGGAGTGATAAAAGCTGTCTTTTCCTGATCTTTGACTGCCATCTTGATCTGATGATAACCTGAATAAGCATCCAAGAAACTCAAACATGCACAACCCACCGTAGAATCGATGATCTGATCAATACGGGGGAGGGCAAAGGGGTCAGCCGGACAAGCCTTGTTTAAATCGGTGTAATCCACACACATACGCCAGGTGCCGTTCTTTTTGAGTACAAGCACCGGGTTGGCTAACCACTCTGGGAGAAAGACTTGTACAATGAACCCGGCCACTAAGAGCCGAGCCACCTCTTCTCCAATGGCCTTGCGCCTTTCTTCATTGAATCGTCGGAGAAATTGTCTAACAGGTTTGAACTTTGGATCAATATTGAGAGTGTGCTCAGCGAGTTCCCTCGGGACACCCGGCATGTCAGAAGGTTTCCATGCAAAGATGTCCCGGTTCTCACGGATGAACTCGATGAGTGCACTTTCCTATTTGGGATCCAAGTTCGCACTGATAATGAACTGCTTGGATGAGTCGCCAGGCACAAAGTCAACCATCTTGGTGTCATCAGCTGATTTTAACTTCAACACCGGCTCATGCTCTGTTGTTGGTTTCTTTAATGACATCATGTCTGCCGGGTCAACGTGATCCTTGTAAAACTTTAACTCCTCTGTTGCACAAACAGACTCAGCATAGGCAGCATCACCTTATTCACACTCCATTGCTATTTTACGGCTCCCATGCACGTAATGGTGCCTTTAACCCGGCATCTTGAGCTGCAAATACACATAACATGGCCGGGCCATGAACTTGGCATAAGCCGGCCATCCAAACAGAGCACGATATGGGCTTTTGATCTTAACCACCTCAAAGGTTAATTTTTCTACTCTGGAATCATACTCATCTCCAAAGGCTACTTCCAGTTCAATCTTACCAACTGGGTATGCCGACTTGCCAGGTACCACACCGTGAAAAACAGTGTTGGATTATTTAAGACTCTTATCAGTCAATCCCATCCGGGGAACGTCTCATAATAGAGGATGTTGATGCTGCTACCTCCATCCATGAGTACCTTAGTGAATTTGTATCCACCAACCTGAGGCGCCACTACCAAGGCCAAGTGACCCCGATTATCAACCCGGGGCGGGTGATCCTCTCTGCTCCACACAATAGGTTGCTCTGACCATCGTAAGTAACAAGGAGTCGTCGGTTCAACGACATTGACGGCCCTCTTGTGAAGCTTCTGGTCCCTCTTACATAAACTAGTGGTGTCCCTCTTACATAAACTAGTGGTGAACACAGCCCATTGTTCAGCTGTTTTGGGTTGCTCTGATATCCGGATTGCTGCTGATTACCTTGGTCGGGTTGTGAATTATATCCTCCTTGGTTACCAGGATGGCCCTGACCGTGAAATCCTCCTCCACCTGAACCGGCGCCCGGGCCATGGAAACCGCCTCCACCCGAACCGCCACCTGGGCCGTGACCTCCATCAAACGCATTTGAATTTTTAAATGCCTTCATGATTGTACAATCTTTCCACAGGTGGGTGCCTGGCTTCTCCCGGGTGCCATGTCTTGGACAAGGCTCATTCAATAGTTTCTCAAGGGTGGGACCTGACCCACCTGACCGAGGGGGTTGCCTGCCCTTGCACCGTTGATTTCCACCCTGTGCATTGGTGTTAGTGACAAACTCATTAGCCTTACGTTTATTACCTCCTTGATTTGTCGGCTTATGCTGGTAACCCTTGCCGTTGCCGTTCTTCTTTCCCTTCGCTATCTTTTCTTCGTCAGACACCGAGTCTTTGGTACTATCAGAATCAGCATATTTGACGAGAGCCGCCATCAACTGGCCCATGTCATTGCAGTCACGCTTGAACCGCCCCAACCTCTGCTTAAGAGGTTCAAAACGACATTTTTTCTCCAACATCAAGACTGTTGAGCCGGCATCCATCTTATCAGACAAATGTATTATCTCCTTGACCCGGCGCACCCAATGGGTTGTAGACTCATCGTCCTCTTACTTACAATCAGTCAGGTCCACAATCGACATGGGCTGCTTAGACGTGTCTTTGAAGTTCTAGATGAACCGAGCCTTACACTCCGCCCATGAACCGCTGGAATTAGGTGGCAACCCCTTCTACCAAGGACGAGCTGTTCCATCCAACATCATGGTGAAATACTTGGCCATTGCCATGTCGCTGACTTCCAACAACTCCATAGCCATCTCATAACTCTCAATCCAAGCCCCAGGCTGCAAGTCAGCCGTGTAATTAGGCACCTTACGGGTCCCCTTGAAGTCTTTTGGTAAACACTCATTATGTATGGCTGGCACCAGGCAAGGGACACCTCCGGTTCTTGTGGTCACCCCTGCCTCAACTGAGGTTGCTGGCTAAGCCGGAAAGGTCTGATGAGCCGCCTGCTCTACTGCCAGTTGAACCGCTCGCAACGCCTCTTGCCGGATCCTCTCCTGATCCGCCAGGTTAGCGACTCCAGCCTGCACCGGCTCATACCTGTGCGGTCGGTTGTGGCATTGAACATTGCTTGACATGTCAGCTGACTCCATATGCCTACTGTAGCTTGGGCTCCGGCTTGGGAGAGGAGTTGAATGGATCCTATCTCGACTGTAGGAGTATGCATCCTGCTGTGCCAGAGCTGTTTGAAGAAGTTCTCTAACCCTTCGTGTTTCGATTGCTGCCGGAGTGTCACCTTCTATCGGGAGAGCCGCCAAACGGGCTGGAGCTGCAATGAGGTTTTCCAGGGGATTGGAGAAGTGACCCGGCGGTGTCGGCACACATAAAGAGGCAGAGTGGTGTGTATACGAGGTGGTTCCATGGTGCATGGCTGAGCTGGTGCTCCAGGCATCGTGATCCGGTTTGCCTCCGGCGGGTTACTTGCCCCGGCCCCGGGTGTATGGAAAAGGTTCCTAGGATCGAGTGTTAGAGGCAGACGTGACTGAGTTTTCTGGTGCCTTCTCCTCATGACCTTGTTCGACGCGTTCAGGTCCACCGAGAGCCGGAAAGTCTCCGCCTGAAGCTGCTGAGCACGTGCGTCCAAAGTTGCCCGCTCCGCAGCCATCCTGACCTCCTCCGCTGCTAAGTTTTACTTGGCTTGTACCATCTCCTCACGTACACGTGCCACCTCTGCATCATGCTGAGCTTGATTCGCCAGTTCTACAACGGCAGTCAACAGGGTCGTCAGTTTAGCCATGAGGTCCATCAGAATCTGAGCCGGGGGCGCGCGGGGTCTCCTGACCCAGCGGCAGCCGACCCGGTGGTTGTTGCTGCTGTGGAGTTCTGTCTGGGCTGTGTTCCTGCCATGAAGACTCCGGCCCAATTTGGCAGCTCAAGGGGGTCAGGAATACTGCTGCCATTGGAACAACCCCGGAGCATGCCATCCTGCAGCTGATACAAAGAGTCTGTCTCACCCGTTGATGATGTAGCGTCAGAACAGATGGCCATTTTAGCGCCTTCCGCCGATCCTTTAGAGTATTCACCGCCGTGGACGCGTCCTACAAAAGCATCCTTCACGACCGATTGAACACGAGCGGTCCTCACGTGCTGAGCCATCTCGATGAGGTTGGTGTGGATGTCCGGCTCAGGGCCTGAATCGCTGATCCGGTCGATGAAGACGTGGATCCTGCCGAAGGGGACCCGGTACCCGTACTCAATTGAGCCGGCCTCGGGGCCCCAGCCTTCGTTGTCGATGTAGAGCTTGCCGCGGCGACTCTTGGTCATCCGGCCCACAGCGTATCCCATGAGCCCTTCAAAGTTTCCCTTCAAGAACTCAAATCCACCGTGCGCTAGCCCCACGGTGGGTGCCAACTATCGTGGGATTGTCAGGGCAGATGTCCTAGTGAAAGGAGTTAGTCGTAGGGCCATCGCAACTAGGAAGCTTAAAGGGGTTAATCAGGACAAAGGACATGAGAGGTTTATACTAGTTTGGCCCCTTACGATGAAGGTAAAAGCCTATGTCTAGTTGTGTTGGTATTGCTGGGGTTTCGATCACCAAGAGGCTTAACTCGCCGGCTTGGTTCCCGATCTCTTGTTTCTTGCCCTAAGCCGCCACCGGGTCGTCCCCTTATATACACGGGTTGACGCCTGGTGGCCTACAGAGTCCCGGCCTTCCCATAATCGTGTCCGTCTCGGTGACTTCCTTTACATGCCTTTCTTTACAAGTCTTTTCTTACATACGTCGGTTTGCAATATTGGGCCTTAAACCGCCGCTAGGCTTTTGGGCCTTCTATAATATTTTATAAACTATCATCTTAATGTTTCCTGGGCTTCTTGTGTAACCCGACATTGGGGTTGACCCGGCCCCTCCTGGGCGGGTCATAACTGATAGTTATATCCCCAACAATTTTAGTGATCCAAGATCACATTGAGTCCATAGGAAAGCCAATACTATTAAAAGGGGATGAGGTGTTGCTTAATGGCTTGCTTGCTCAAAGTGCTTAGTGATATGCTCCAAAGCCCTCAACCACTTTCTCATTTCCACATATGTCCCAAACCAAAAGTCAAACTCGACCCCATCGATTTGATCTATCCAGCGCCACCGAGTTCACTTGACATAGCCACTACCAGAAACCCTAATCAATTCGGTCTCATAGATGGGATCTCGGTCTCACCGAGATGGGCTTGCAAACTCTCTGCTGCCTGTTGTAATCATTTTGGTCACACCGAGATATGCAGTCGATCCCACCGAGTTTGCCTGACCAACTCTCTGTTTGCTTATTACCAAAATTGGTCCCACTGAGTTTGTGTAATCGGTCAAACCGAGTTGAGGTTTTACCCTAGCCCTAGCACATCAGTCCCACCGAGTTGATCATATCGGTCCCACCAAAAAACCTAATTCACATTTTTAACTGAATCGGTCTGACCGAGTGTTACTATTCGGTCCCACCGAGTTTGGTAAATTGTGTGTAACGACTAGATTTTGTGTGGAGGCTATATATACCCCTCCACCCTTCCTCCATTCACGGAGAGAGCCATCAGAACATGCCTACACTTCCAACATTCATTTTCTGAGAGAGAACCACCTACTCATGTGTTGAGACAAAGACATTCCATTCCAACCACAAGAATCTTGATCTCTAGCCTTCCCCAAGTTGCTTTCCACTCAAATCATCTTTCCACCATATCCAAATCTGCGAGAGAAAGTTGAGTGTTGGGGGGATTATCATTTGAAGCACAAGAGCAAGGAGTTCATCATCAACACACCATATATTACCTTTTGCAGAGTGGTGTCTCCTAGATTGGTTAGGTGTCACTTGGGAGCCCCATCAAGATTTTGGAGTTGAAGCAAGGAGTTTGTAAGGGCAAGGAGATCACCTACTTCGTGAAGATCTACCCATGTGAGGCAATTCCTTCATGGGCAATGACCATGGTGGGATAGAAAAGGTTGCTTCTTCATGGACCCTTCATGGGTGGAGCCCTCCGTGGACTCACGCAACCGTTACCCTTCGTGGGTTGAAGTCTCCATCAACGTGGATGACGATAGCACCACCTATCGGAACCACGCCAAAATCTTAGTGTCTCCAATTGCGTTTTCACTTTCTTGCAAATTGCATGCTTTACTTTCCGCTGCTCATATACTCTTGCCATGCTTGCTTGAAATGTGCTGTGAATGTTTAAACTTTTGCTAAAACTCCACCTTCACTCAAAGAAATTAAAAATTGCTATCTTTCTTCGATAAGGGTCTAATTAGCCCCCCTCTAGACACCTCTTCTCGATCCTTTCAATTGGTATCAGAGCATTTGTCTCCATTGCCTTGGTTTAATCACCATTGGAGGAAGATGGATGAGTCTATGTTGGAGAGTCTTAGACGTAGAGTGCCTATACTTGATGGAGAGTTCTTTCATGACTGAAAAATGAGATGCTTGAGATTTTCAATGAATATCACTTGAACAGGTACATTACTAGTCCTTGTGCAACCCTTGTTGATCCTTTGCATCCTACTCCCGATGACTCTCTTGACATGATCCGCAACCTTAGAACTGTCAATCTTATTACTAGAGGTTTTCCTAGAAACTTGATTGTTTTCTTGCCTACTCTTGATTGTGCTTACACCATATGGAGATTTCTCGAGGAACGATTTCCAAACTATTCCTCGCAAAACTTAGATGAGATTCTTCACAAGTCTATTACTTTGAGTAAGATGAATTCTAATGATCCCAAGTTTGGTGATTGTCTATTTGAGCTTCGTGACCTTATGTGTGCCAAAGGAGATGTTGGAATCATTAGCAACATCATTTCCGAAGTCATTAGAATTCATAAAGATAAACATTGTCATGATCATATATCTAATGAATCACTCTCTCTAGGAAATTATCAATCAGAACATGATATTGAACATGGATACTATGGTGAGGATGATGATAGTGACTTCGATCTTGATGAGTCTATGAGACATTTTGGTCTTATGGCTAATCTTCGTGGCTACATGTCTGGAGGAAAGGAATGGGTTCTTGATAGTGGATGTACCGATCACATGACCCGAGACAAGGATATGTTCTGTGAGCTTGCTGAAAATGACGGCCCTCAAAAATATGTCACTTTTGGTGATAACTCGAAGGGTAAGTTGGTTGGCCTTGGTAAGATGGCCATCTCACATGATAGCTCCATGCAAAATGTTATGCTCGTTGAATCTCTTGGCTATAATTTACTTTTTGTATCTAGACTAGCTGACTTTGGTTTCAATGTCCTATTTACTTAAGTAGATTGCCAAGTGTTTCGAAGAGATAATCATAAAATGGTCTTTACCGGTATACGTAGAGGTGATCTATACATTGTTGATTTCACTAAAAAGGCTCAACCTAGAACTTGCTTAATTGCTAAATCTTCTAAAGGTTGGTTGTGGCATAGAAGACTAGGTCATGTGGGCATGCGAAATCTTGATAATCTTATTAAAGGTGATCATATCCTTGGAGTGAAAGATGTTATATTTGACAAGGATAGATTGTGCAATGCTTGTCAAGCAGGAAAATAGGTTGGAGGAAGCCACCCCGTGAAGAACATCATGACCACGAGAAGAACACTCGAGATACTTCATATGGATCTCTTTGGTCCAAACGCCTATAAAAGTCTTGGTGGAGACTCGTTTGGTTTAGTCATAGTCGATGATTTTTCAAGATTTACGTGGGTGTTCTTTCTTGATGATAAATCAAAGGTCCAAAAGATCTTCAAGAACTTCACTAGGAAGGCCCAAAATCATTTTGAAGTGAATATCAAGAAGTTTGGTAGCGACAACGGAATGGAGTTGAAGAATGCAAATATGGACACCTTTCTTGACGAAGAAGGGATTTCAGATGAGTTCTCGGCCACGTACACGCCTCAATAAAATGGAGTTGTTGAGAGGAAGAACCTGACTCTTATTGAGATGGAGAGAAGGATGCTTGATGAGTACAAGACGCCAAAACACTTTTGGGCAGAAGCGGTTGAGACAACTTTTCATGCAACAAATCGTCTATATCTTCACAAGCTGCTCGACAAGACTACATATGAGCTTCTCACCGGTAACAAACTCCAAGTTGGATACTTTCGAGTATTCGGCTCAAAGTGCTATATTCTTGATAAGCATCACCATTCTAAATTTGCTCTAAATCTCATGAGGGTTTCCTACTTGGTTATGGCTCAAACTCTCGCACTTACCGTGTCTACAACAATTTCACCCGAAAGGTTGAAGAGACGGTAGATGTGAAGTTTGATGAATCTAACGGCTCGCAAGTAGAGCAATTGCCAATTAATGTAGGAGACAAAGACCCTTCGGAAGCAATCCAAGACTTGTCTATTGGCAACATACACCCAACGGAGGTGAAGGAGAGTACCTCGTCCATCCAAGTGGAAGCTTCTACCTCACGACAAGGTGAACCAAGAGCTGACTCAGAGGCATCCACAAGTGGGACACACCAAGATGGAGAAAACGAGGAAGTACACCAAGTTGAACCTCATCAACCTCCTTCTCTACCTCCACAAGAGAACAACAACACCAACAATGAAGAAGGCCAAGAGTAAGAACAAGATGATGAAGAAGATGTTCCACCCTGACCCAAACAAAAGCTCTCACGAGTTAGAGAAAGAGTCTCAAGAGACCATCCCGTCGAACAAATCTTCAACGATATTCAAACCGGGAGAATCACTCGCTCTAAAACTTGTTTGGCTAATTTTTGTGAACATTATTCATTCATCTCTAGCATTGAACCTATGAAGGTTGAAGAAGCACTAGAAGATCCAGATTGGATAAACGCCATGCACGAAGAGCTACACAACTTTGAAAGGAACCAAGTGTGGACACTGGTTGAGAAGCCCGACAACAACAACAACATGAACAACAACATCATTGGTACCAAATGGGTATTTCGGAATAAGCAGATGAAGATGGACAAGTTGTATGCAACAAGGCCTGCCTCGTCGCTCAAGGCTACACTCAAGTCGAAGGTATGGACTATCGTGAGACATATGCCCCCATTGCTAGACTTGAGTCCATGCGCATCTTACTTGCTTATGCCAATCATCATGATATCACATTATATCAAATGGACATTAACAGTGCTTTTCTAAATGGTGAAATTGAGGAGGAAGTTTATGTTAAGCAATCTCTCGGCTTTGTTAATCCTAAGAAACCCGACCATGTTTACAAACTTCACAAAGCTCTTTATGGTCTTAAACAAGATCCTAGAGCATGGTATAAATGCTTGACCAAGTTCCTTATTGAAAAAGGCTTTGAGATTGGAAAAACTGATTCCACTCTTTTTACTAAAAGGGTTAATGGTGAATTATTTGTGTGCCAAATTTATGTTGATGATATCATATTTGGTTCGACTAACCCTCATTTAGTGAAAAGTTTGGAAAGCTAATGTCGGAGAAGTTTGAGATGTCTATGATGAGTGAACTCAAGTTCTTTCTTGGGTTGCAAATCAAGCAAACTAAGGAGGGTACCTTTGTGTATCAAACAAAGTATACCAAGGACTTATTCAAGAAGTTCAACATGCAAGAAAGCAAAGGTATGAAAACACCCATGCCTACTAGTGGACATCTTGACTTGACTAAGGATGGCAAACCGGTTGACCAAAAGGTTTATCGCTCTATGATTGGTTCATTGTTATATCTGTGTGCCTCCCATCCTGATTATGCTAAGTGTGTGCATGTGTGCACGATATCAAGCGGCCCCCAAAGAATGCCATTTTGTGACTGTGAAAAGGACAGTGAGATACTTAATTCATACACCAAATTTTGGCATTTGGTATCCTAAGAGGTATTCTGTTGATCTTGTTGGCTACTCCGATTCGGACTATGCCGGAGACAAGGTTGATAGAAAGTCCACTTAGGGTACTTGTCAATTTCTTGGTAGATCTCTTGTGTCTTGGTCCTCCAAGAAACAAAACTCGTTATCCTTATCCACCGCCGAAGCGGAATACATTGCCACCGGTTCATGTTGTGCTCAATTACTTTGGATGACTCAAACTCTTAAATATTATGTCATATATGTGAAACATGTTCCATTGCTTTGCGATAATGAAAGTGCTATTAAGATTGCTCATAATCCCGTGCAACATTCTCGAACTAAGCATATTGAAGTTCTTCATCATTTCATTCGAAATCTTGTTGCTAAAGGAGACATTGATCTTAAGCATATTCGTACTGATAAGCAATTGGTGGATATATTCACCAAACCGCTTGATGAGAAATTATTTTGCCATTTGAGAGGTGAATTGAACATCATTGATGCTTCAAATTTGGAGTAGAAACTCCATTTGGATACATGCAAGGCATGAGCCTTTGACTAATCCTTGATATTTCTCTTATGATGATGATCATATGTCTTGGATCTATAATTGTACCCTTGCATGTCATTTAACCCTTGTAGGTACCTGGATGAGCTCAAATCTATGAGATTGCAACTCACTCACATCTTAAGCAATCTCTACATCACCAAGTCTCTACAATATGGTGGTTGAAGTCAAGGAAGCATGAAACCTTTCAACATATCCTTTGACAATTTCTTTGTATCAAATATCAATTGGTATCAAATCTCATGATTGTCACTTTGGATACACAAGTGCTCTTCCCTGCAAGACTAAACCATGTAGGTAGATGAACTCAAAACTACAAGTGGTGCTCCCAACCATTGATGAGCTACATCAACCTTGAGCATCCTACACAAGTACAACTACATGATCAAGTTCAACACCACCACCCAAGGTATGCCATTCCATCTTAGAGAAGCTTTACCCCAAGTCATGGGTCAAAGCAGCTCAACAAGATATGAATACATCAAAATGCTTAAACGAAAAATGGTAACCCCATTTTGAGCTTAAACAATGAGTATGACCTACGATCAAGTGTTCTCACTTGACTCCTCAGTCAATATACTCTAACATAGGTGACTTTGTCACCGACCAATTCTAGATGAAGTTCTCTAAGTGTTAGTTTGACTTCTTGCATTTGTGCGTAGCATGTTTCCCTTTCACTTCAACTAGATTTATTTTCTTTTCGTCTATTATGTTCTGCATTCCCAGCATCCAATTCATTGAAAATCTTTCAGTAAAATCCTTGCAAATCTTTGTGAGTTCTTATTTGCCAAAGTGAGCTGAGATGACAATTGTTTTCTCTCTGAGTTGAATTCAGCCTCACCGGTTTCTTTTTTTCGGCTAAACCAAAACAACTCGGTGCCATCGAAGAAAAAGACTCAGTGTTACCGATTTCAATACGGAGAAAACACCTTGCCATTTGTGTCCTGCATATTTGTTCCAGCTCTACTCAATGATTCTTGTCCCTTGCCAGCATCTTATTTTACATGTTGCTTTGTAATGTGACTCAAGGACCAAACCTACTTGACTCATGCTCCAGAAGACCCCTTCTTGGAAATTGATGCCAAAGGGGGAGAGAGAGCACATCAAAGCTTATCACATAAGAGAGAATCACACCTTAAGCTTCTATAGATGCTTATTATCCATAGAGGAGAGAAGTCACATGTCTTCAAGAGGGGAAAGACATGTTAGTATGTGTTAAGTTTATTATGATTGTTTCTGCTCTGATTTTCTTTTGCCCTATCTTCTCCCATTATCAAATATAAGATTCAGGGGGGGGAGAAAGACATTTAAGGGGAGGAAATCTTTGAATTCATTGCATATCTTTACTCTTTGGGGACATGTCTATATCCAATAGAGTACCTAGTCCTCACTCTCTACATGTCATCCCAATCTTGGTACTCTTGTGGTTTCTCAAATTGCTTTGTCCTGTAGGTGTTCGTGTGTTATCTAACCTTGTTTACTTAGGTTCACCTATACCAAAGCCACCTCAAGACCACAAGGTAAGTATATGCATCACATCCACGTGCATGATGATTTCTTGCTACTGTACATATTGTTTGCAAGAAGGAATCATGAACATGGAGGTACATTTCCTATATCTACATCATTTTCTCTGATGCATATAGCCAAGATACATGTAACTCATTGCTTGCTCTGTCATGGTCATGCACTCACATGCTCTTATATTCACATTCACATGATTGCATACATGTAGGGGGAGCATATGCATGTTACATGTCTTTCCAAAGCTTTACTTGTTATTCGTCATATCTTTATCTAAAGCTTTGATGTATGTTGTCATCAATTACCAAAAAGGGGGAGATTGAAAGCACAAGTGCTCCCTGGGTGATTTTGGTAATTAATGACAACATATCTTTTGTTGGACTAATATTCTTAACTAACATATTTTAGAAAGTTCAACAATGGCATGGCATGGACAAGAGGATGTGGAGCCCCTTTAAGAAGCTAAGGACATAAGATTGGCAAAATCTCAAGGCTCTTCATTTCTATTTTAGTGATCCAAGATCACATGGAGTCCATAGGAAAGCCAATAATATTAAAAGGGGATGAGGTGTTGCTTAATGGCTTGCTTGCTCAAAGTGCTTAGTGATATGCTCCAAAGCCCTCAACCACTTTCTCATTTCCACATATGTCCCAACCCAAAAGTCAAACTCGGCCCCACCGATTTGATCTATCCGGCACCACCGAGTTCACTTGACATGGCCATTGCCAGAAACCCTAATCAATTCGGTCTCACCAATGGGATCTCGGTCTCACTGAGATGGGCTTGCAAACTATCTGTTGCCTGTTGCAATCATTTCAGTCACACCGAGATATGCAGTCGGTCCCACTGAGTTTGCCTGACCAACTCTCTGTTTGCTTATTACCAAAGTCGGTCCCACCAAGTTTGTGTAATCGGTCAACCCGAGTTGAGGTTTTACCCTAACCCTAGCACATCGGTCCCACTGAGTTGATCATCTTGGTCCCACCGATGTTGAGCATATCGGTCCCACCGAAAAACCTAACGTTCACATTTTGAACTGAATCGGTCTAACCGAGTGTTACTATTCGGTCCCACCGAGTTTGGTAAATTGTGTGTAATGGCTAGATTTTATGTGGAGGATATATATACCCCTCCACCCTTCCTCCATTCATGGAGAGAGACATCAGAACGTGCCTACACTTCCAGCATTCATTTTCTAAGAGAGAACCATCTACTCATGTGTTGAGACCAAGACATTCCATTCCAACCACAAGAATCTTGATCTCTAGCCTTCCCCAAGTTCCTTTACACTCAAATCATCATTCCACCATATCCAAATCTGTGAGAGAAAGTTGAGTGTTGGGGGGATTATCATTTGAAGCACAAGAGCAAGGAGTTCATCATCAACACACCATATATTACCTTTTGCAGAGTGGTGTCTCCTAGATTGGTTAGGTGTCACTTGGGTGCCTCCGTCAAGATTGTGGAGTTGAACCAAGGATTTTGTAAGGGCAAGGAGATTGCCTACTTCGTGAAGATCTACCCAAGTGAGGCAAGTCCTTCGTGGGCGATGGCCATGGTGGGATAGACAAGGTTGCTTCTTCGTGGACCCTTCATGGGTGGAGCCCTTCGTGGACTCGCGCAACCGTTACCCTTCGTGGGTTGAAGTCTCCATCAGTGTGGATGTATGATAGCACCACCTATCGAAACCACGCCAAAATCTCAGTGTCTCCAATTGAGTTTGCACACTCCAATCCCATCCCTTTACTTTCTTGCAAATTGCATGCTTTACTTTCCGCTGCACATATACTCTTTCCATGCTTGCTTGAAATGTATTGTGCATGTTCATACTTGTGCTAAAACTCCACCTTAACTGAAAGAAATTAAAAACTGCTATCTTTCATTGATAAGGGTCTAATCACCCTCCTCTAGACACCTCTTCTCGATCCTTTCAGCGGTGTACTAGCCACAACTAGCCCATGATCGGGGGCTCGCGAGAGGAAGGGCGTGATGCCTCGTCAGGATTTCTAATAACTCTGCAGTTGTATCAAGTCTCCTGAGGCTCAACGGCTCCTGAGTCATTAGGAAGGGAACTTCGTAAGATGCTGCTGGAAAGGCACGTCATCGCAAGGTGGAAGACTACCACAAGCGTACCAAGCTAAGTTACCCTAGTCACACCTTGTCGGAACATGGGCACCAAGGCACAATATCAAGATAATAAACATAGCATAGTGGCATAAGTGCCATAATTCATTACACACCCCAGCGGGGCCCTCTACTTTTTTCAAAATACAGGAGGAAGGAAAGGTTAAACAAAAGCAGGCCTCACGACCATAGCACCTCCCGAGGCTAGGCTCCAGCAATGCCTGAAGCTCAGCCCGAGCCTTCCTCCTGCTTCACTAGAGCCCGGCGGTGAGATGGCCCATCGCCTTCCCCGATCCGAGCCCGGCAGCGCGGTGGCTCGTCGTAGCCACCGCTCCTGGCGCTCTCGCCGTAGGGAGAGCTTCTACTGCTGGAGGTGGCGCGACCATCGCCAAGGGCAAGCTCACCCTCGTCATCGTCGCGACCGTCGCCAATGCCAAGCTCATTATCGCTGCTGCCATCCTCGGGACAGCACCCCGCACGGTGGCTGTCTTCCTCGAACACCCTCATGTAGAGGGTCACGAGGCCGTCGTACTTGAAGTGGAGGGTGCACCTCCCGCCCAGGCATCGCGCACGGGTGAATGCCTACCAATCGCGGGTCAAGGACATGTTGCCCGCAACGGTGACTTCGACCCCCGCCCACGAGGCTCTGCTGCTGCAGCCGCTAGCCTGCAGCCAGAGGCCATCAAGCTCTGCGGTCGGCAGCGCCCCGCAAAGAAGCGCGGGAGCGGGAGCCAGGTGCCTGCGGGTCGCTCCGACCACACGACAAAGTCCGGGAACGCGTCCGTCGAGTAGAAGCGCGGTCGAGGAGGTCAGGAGACCACGGCGCGCCTTCCCCCATCGCAGGAGCTGCCTCATCCTCGGCGTCTCCCGCCGCAAGAAGAAGCGCTACCGCGGCCGTCGGAGGCAGCGCCCACCCTTGGAGGAGTGCGCCTACGCCCCTGAGGGGCCACCTCCGGGGTCGTAGCGTACTTGCGGGGATGTCCACGGCCCCTCTTGGGCGGTGGCGAATCCGGTCCCTCCTTGGGGGCCTTCCCCTTCTCCGCGTTGCAGACCTCGTCGGGGCCATGGATGCTATGGCAAGACGATGAGGCAAAGAAGAAGAAGAACAAGGAGCGGGATGCGAGGAGATGGAGATGACCAAGGGGGGATCCGCCCCTCTCCCCATTTATAGCCCAAGGGAGGCCAACTGCTGGCCTCCATGATCCCACACAATGATGATCTTTCTCTACATGCACTATGCTCTTGTCAAGTTGAACGGTTGCCGAGCCGGCATGGGGAAGCGGAGGAGCCCATGTCCCATCAATTGCCACGCGGCAACCAAGGCCGCAGGCGGTTAGGACGTGCGGTGCTCCGCACTTTCCCTTTGGCTTCGCCTCGAAGCCAAGTTCGAGCGCACCTTGGGCCCGGGGGCTACTGTCGGTGTTCTGGGAACAGGGGTACCCAAACTTGCCTGCTTGCGGCCCACGGCGTGGCCCCATCGATGGCCTGGTATGGCCCATCTTCAGCATCAACAACTCAAGGCCCTCTCAAGGGGACAAGCCTCGCGAGGCGGACGACACCAAGATCTCCAGGAGGAGCAGCCTCCTCAGGCTAGCTCCTGAGGAGCGGAGATCTCTATGCAAGCCTCACCTTGTGACGTTCAGATGATGTGAGCCATGACGACCAAGGTCAGGCGGGCACCAACGGGCGCAGGACAACAGTTTCCTCTTTGGTGCTAAGGAGGCAAGCGTAGGCACGGAGTCCCGAGGAACTATCCAAAGGTTTCCATTCCCGTGCAACAAGACCAAGACTGCCAGGAGGGCGGGACGGAGGTCATTGCCAAGCCCACCTCAGTGTCACGACCAGAGGCTTTGTCAGCGAAGACTACTTTTGTCAGGATAAGATGTACAAGTTGTCTCCCTTAGAATTTGTCCGTTGTGGGATACCTTCCCGCCTTTATTTGGGAAGAGGACCAAGGCCACTATAAATAGGACCTAGCCACCACTGTAGGAGCGACGGGATCCATTCCATCCCCACCAGCTCAAGAGCACACCTTCTGAGGTTATTCTTCCACTGTACTAGTTCATCCTCTGCCCATATCGAGGCCAATCCACCACAAAGCAGGAGTAGGGTTTTACACTGCAAGGTGGCCAGAACCTGGGTAAACTGATGTGTCCCATTTCCTTCCTGTTCATTGAGCTAGGTGCTACCTCTTGAGCACTGCGTTGGTTTTCCCTTGAAGAGGAAAGGGTGATGCAGCAAAGTAGCGTAAGTATTTCCCTCAGTTTTTGAGAACCAAGGTATCAATCCAGTAGGAGACTACACGCAAGTCCCTCGTACCTACACAAATAAATAAGAACCTCGCAACCAACGCGATAAAGAGGTTGTCAAGCCCTTCACGGTCACTCACGAGAGTGAGATCTGATAGAGATAATGATAATAAGATAAATATTTTTGGCATTTTTATGATATAGATTGAAAGTAAAGATTGCAATGTAAAATAGATTGGAAATTTATATGATGGAAAATAGACCCCGGGGCCATAGGTTTCAGTAGTGGCTTCTCTCAAGATAGCATAAGTATTATGGTGGGTAAACAAATTACTGTCGAGCAATTGATAGAAAAGAGCATAATTATGAGAATATCTAGGCATGATAATGTATATAGGCATCACGTCCGCGACAAGTAGACCGAAACGATTCTACATCTACTACTATTACTCCACACATTGACCGCTATCCAACATGCATCTAGAGTATTAAGTTCATAAGAACAGAGTAACACATTAGGCAAGATGACATGATGTAGAGGGATAAACTCAAGCAATATGATATAAACCCCATCTTTTTATCCTCGATGGCAACAATACAATACGTGCCTTGCTGCCCCTACTGTCACTGGGAAAGGACACCGCAAGATTAAACCCAAAGCTAAGCACTTCTCCCGTTGCAAGAAAGATCAATCTAGTAGGCCAAACCAAACTGATAATTCGAAGAGACTTGCAAAGATAACCAATCATACATAAAAGATTTCAGAGAAGAATCAAATATTGTTCATAGATAATCTTGATCATAAACCCACAATTCATCGGATCTTGACAAACACACCGCAAAAAGAGTTACATCAAATAGATCTCCAAGAAGACCGAGAACATTGTATTGAGATCCAAAGAGAGAGAACAAGACATCTAGCTAATAACTATGGACCCGAAGGTCTGAAGTAAACTACTCACACATCATTGGAGAGGCTATGGTGTTGATGTAGAAGCCCTCCGTGATTGATTCCCCCTCCGGCGGAGCTCCAGAAAGGCCCCAAGATGGGATCTCTTGGGTACAGAAGGTTGCGGCGGTGGAAATAGGGTTTCATGGTGCTCCTGAATGTTTTCGGGGTATATGGATATATATAGGAGGAAGAAGTAGGTCGATGGAGCCACGAGGGTGGAGGGCGCGCCCAGGGGGGTAGGCGTGTCCCCTGCCACATGGCCTCCTCGTTGATTTCTTGATGTCCACACCAAGTCCTCTGGATCACGTTTGTTCCAAAAATAACTCTCCCGAAGGTTTCATTCCGTTTCGATTTCGTTTGATATTCCTTTTCTACGAAACACCAAAATTGGCAAAAAAAAACATCAATTTGCACTGGGCCTTGGGTTAGTAGGTTAGTCCCAAAAATAATATGAAAGTGTATAAATAAGCCCATTAACATCCTAATGTAGGGTATGACCCTAATCGGCCAATCTTTCACGAAAGGAGCGGATCCCACGATGAACACGAAGAACATGAGGGGGAAAAGTGGGAAAACACAAGGGAAACACAAGAGAATCACTAAACCAACACAAGAAAGTCACACATGTGCTAGATCCTCGAATACATAGGGTTCACACGGTACACGATCAACTAAGGATGATACAAGGGTAACGGTGTTCTCCGTGAGGAGGTCTTGATGTTCTTCCCTAAAGAGGGGTCTTGAATCTGCTTGGGGGATCTTCTCAGTAGGAGGCTCGAATATCCAAGGAGAAGGTAACCAAGTGGATGAGCAAAGCTCTCACACAAAATATGAGCTAATCCTTTGCTAACCCTAGCTAGAAGGAATAGGAGGTCTATATATAGTCTTAGTGCAAAAGAGGGGGGCGAAGGGGTACATGGGTTGCGGCCCAACACGAAATAGCTCACACGCGTTGGACGTCCGGAGGTCGCCGGTCGTCCGGAGGCTCGCGAATGTCCGGACGTCCGGTGCTTGTCGGACGTACGTAGATTCGGCTCGGGTGGTCTTCGGTCGGCCATCCGGTTGGGGTCAGACGTCCGGCCGTCGGTCGTCCGCGGGGCATCGGATGTCTGTCTGTTTTGGCTCGGGTGTGGAAGTGTTGGTCGTCCGGAGGAGGCCGGGCGTCCGGAGCCTGGAGGTCGTCGGACGTCCGGGGTTCGTCGGTCGTCCGAAGCCTGGAGACTTTGAGCAGCTCTTCTTCTTCGTCTCCGTCTTCACATCCATCTTCCTCTTCTTCTTCTCCTTGCTACTTAGCTTCTCCATGATACCCGAGTATGCACAAAGTGTCCGTATGAGGTAGTAGCAATGTCTCATGTGCATCAAAGAGGAAATGTGAGAGGAGAGATGTCACCTCGGTTTCAAGAGCTCTTGCACATGCTCGTGTCATGGGTCCAAGAGGTGTCGTAGGAGATGTAGTTGGGTCCATGGGGATGGCCTTGGGATGCTCCACATCATCTCCCCTCCCTTGGGGAAGATCCATCCTCGGATCAAATTCTTCATCACCATGGAAGGGAGAGAGATCTTTGACGTTGAAGATGTCGCTCATGTTGTACTTGTCGCGTGGGAGGTTGATCTTGTAAGCGTTGGCGTTGTATCGTGCGAGCACCTTGAAGGGTCCATCAGCTCGGGGTCGAAGCTTGGACTTGCGTTCTTTTGGAAAAAGGTCCTTGCGAAGGTGTATACACACAAGATCACCAATGTTGATGACCATAGGGTGCTGATTGAAGTTGAGCTTGGACGCAAGGCGTTGAACTTGGCGCTCGATGGAGTTTCTTGTATCTTCATGCACCTTCTTGAGATGTGTGACACATGCACTTGCATCCAAATTGATGCGCTCTTGGAGTGGTAGGGGGAGAATGTCCAAAGGGGACAAAGGGTTGAAGCCATAGACGACCTCGAAGGGGGACTTGCCGGTTGTTGAGTGTCGTGCTTGGTTGTAGGCGAACTCGGCGATTTTTTTTGACTGGAGGCGAACTCGGCGATAGGTAGGCACTCCTCCCACTCCTTGATGTTCTTCTTGATGAGTACTCGAAGTAGAGCGGAGAGTGTGCGGTTGGTAACTTCCGTTTGGCCGTCGGTTTGTGGATGATACGCCATGGAGAAAAGTAGCTTGATTCGGATCTTGGCGCATAGGGTCTTCCAAAAGTAGCTAAGGAACTTGACGTCGCGGTCCGAGACGATCGTCTTTGGCACTCCGTGTAGACGCAATATTCCCCTACAAAATGGAGTAGCAACATGTGAAGCATCGTCTATCTTGTTGCAAGGAATAAAATGTGCCATTTTTGAGACACGGTCCACAACGACAAATACCGAATCCTTCCCATTTCTAGTCCTAGGCAAACCAAGTACAAAGTCCATGCTAATGTCTTCCCATGGTTGATATGGAATTGGTAGAGGCATATAAAGGCCATGGGATTGAGCTTTGGACTTAGCTTTGCGACATGTAGAGCATCGGTTGGTGAAGCGGTTGACGTCGCAAAACATCTTTGGCCAAAAGTAGTTCTCCGACAGCGTGGAGAACGTCTTGTCTCGTCTAAAATGTCTCATTAAGCCTCCTTAATGATATTCCTGCAAAAGCAACAAACAAAGAGAAGACTCGGGGATGCAAAGTTTGTTAGCTCTCATAAGATATCCATCTTTGATGTAATAGTGTTCCCAAGAGGTATGCATCAAACACTTGGCATAAGGAGTAGCAAAGGTAGGATCATGCTCATACAAGTCTTTGATATACTCAAAACCAATGACATCCAATTCAAGTTGAGTAACAAGCATGCATATGAGAGAAAGGGCATCCACCACAATCTTTTCTTTACCTTTAATGTACTTGATGACATAAGGAAAAGACTCAATAAATTCATTCCATTTAGCATGACGGTTGTTCAACTTGGTTTGGACCTTAAGGTACTTGAGCATTTCATGATCGGTATGAATGATAAACTCATGAGGGCGAAGATAGTGTTCCCATTCATGCAAAACACGGACTAAAGCATATAGCTCTTTGTCATAGATGGGGTAATTGAGTTGCGCTCCAGCGAGTTTCTCACTAAAGTAAGCTATGGGGCGCTTCTCTTGCGTTAACACACCTCCTATGCCATTACCACTAGCATCACAATGAATCTCAAAGGGTTTGTCAAAGTTGGGTAAAGCAAGCACGGGAGCATGAGTAAGCAAATTCTTAATCTCATTGAAAGCGGTATCTTGGGATGGTCCCCAAACAAAAGGCGCATTCTTCTTCCTCAAAGCATGCAAAGGCAAAGCAATGGTGCTAAAATCTTTCACAAAGCGACGATAGAAACCCACAAGGACAAGAAAGCTACGCACTTGATGCAAATTTGTTGGTTGTGGCCAAGTCTTAATAGCATTGATCTTGGACTCATCAACATGAACACCCTTATAAGAAACAACAAAACCCAAGAAAACAAGATTGTCAACGCCAAAAAGGCATTTCTCCATATTAGCAAAGAGGTGCTCTTTTCGAAGAGTTTGCAAAACGGTCCGAACATGGGTGACATGATCTCTAAAAGATTTGTTATAAACAAGGATATCATCGAAGTAGACCACAACAAACACACCAATGTAAGGGCGAAAGACATGATTCATAAGACGCATAAAAGTACCCGGTGCTTCTGAGACAACCATAGGCATGACTAACCACTCATACAAGCCAAACTTGGTTTTGAAAGCGGTTCTCCATTCATCACCCTCTTGTATGCGGATTTGATAGTAACCACTCTTAAGATCAATTTTTGAAAAGATAGTGGCACCACTAAGTTCATCAAGCATATCATCAAGGCGTGGAATGGGATACCTATAACCAACGGTGATAGCATTGATAGGTCTACAATCGGAGCACATGCGAAAGCTACCATCTCGTTTAGGCACAAGAATGACTGGGACGGCACAAGGGCTCAAACTTTCACGCACATGTCCATGGTCTATGAGATGCTTTACTTGACTTTGTATTTCTTTGGTTTCTACGGGGTTCACGCAGTAAGGAGCCTTGTTCAGAAGCGGTGCTCCGGGGATGAGGTCGATGCGGTGCTCAATGCCTCGTAGTGGAGGTAGTCCTGAAGGTAGCTCACCGAGGAAAACATCGTGAAATTCCTGTAAAAGAGAAGACAACACTAGACGAAGAGTGTGAGAAGTGTTAGTTTGAGGGTCATTGTCCTTGCACACAAGGACGTAGTGTAGGATAATAAATGGGTTCTCACACACTCCTCTTATCTCACTTTTGGTGGCAAATAGGACTAAGTTCTTCTTTTCGCTCATCGTGGAGGTGTTGGATTTGGGCTTGTGGCACTCACTCTCTTTTTGGTGGCTCGCTCTCTCACTATGATCTCCACGACGGGTGTTTTGCTTGTCGGTGATCACTTGGCTTGGCAACATTGGACGAAGGACGTACTCCTTGCCCTTCATCTTGAAGATATAGTGGTTCGTTGGGCTGTTGTGGATGACTCCTCTATCAAATTGCCATGGGAGTCCATGGAGAAGGTGGAAAATGGTCATTGGAACGATGTCGCACTCCAAGGTGTCTTCGTAGGCGCCAATTTTGAAGGAGACTTGTACTCGATACTCGACTTGGATAGTGCCGGAGTCGCTAAGTCATTGCACTTTTTATGGATGTGGATGCTTCATCTTGGGCAATTAGAGCTTGGAGCAAAGTTCTTCACTTGCGAGGTTATGATAACTCCCTCCATCGATGATGACCTTGACGGATCGTCCATTGATGCCGGCCTTTGTGTGGAATATGTGGCATCTTTGGTCTTCTTCTTGGCGATGTTGGAGAGTCAAGACTTTGGAGACAACAAGAGTCGGGACTTGAATCTTCATTGCAAAAGATTTGTTCCTCTTCATTGTTCACTTGTCGGTGCATGGCTACTTGTTCAAGAGCGTCCATTTCTCCTTCACTCATCAAATCTAGGTGCCGTCGTTGTTGAGGATCATGGTCCGCTTGTTGGTGCACTCATATGACTTGTGGCCTCGGCCTCCGCATGTGAAGCATTTGAAGGAACTTGTCTTGACGATCTCATCGGTTGGAGTGGATGATGATGAAGCTCTCGGTTTGAAGTTTCTTGTAGTAGGAGGATGACTTGGAGTTGACGAAGCTTTCTTGGAACTCGACTTGTCGATGTTGCTAGTAGAAGGCTTGGTAGACGGTGTTGGAGTCGTTGACGCTTGGTTGTTAGAGAAACCGTATGACTTGGATGAGAACCTGTCATACTTGAAATCATCTTGCACTTGGCGTTCCACTTTGGTAGCTTGATGCACTAGCTCGATGAGGTTCGAGTATGGTTGGATGTTGGCGATCTTCTTGATAGGATGGTTGAGTCCATTCAAGAAACGTGCCATTGGTTACACATCATCTACCATGACATTGGCTCTTATCATGGCAATCTCCATCTCCTTGTAGTACTCTTCGACGCTCTTAGTTCCTTGCTTGAGTAGTTGGAGTTTCTTGAAGAGGTCGCGGTTGTAGTAGGTAGGCACAAAGCATGCTCTCATGACATCCTTCATTTGGGCCCAAGTAGTGATAGGTGGTTCACCTCTTGCCTCTCGGTGCTCGATAACTTGTTCCCACCAAATGAGGACATAGTCTTCGAACTCAAGGGATGCCATCGCGATCTTCTTCTCTTCGTCGTAGTTGTGCAAACGGAAGATCTTGTCAACTTTTAATGCCCCTGAAAGGTACTCTTTGGGATCGTTGCTTCTGTTGAACTTGGGCATGGTGAATTTGAGCTTGCCATAGCGTTGCTCTTCATTGTGATGGGGTCGGGGATGATGACGCCCGTGTTGTAGATGATTGTCAAGCTCATGTCGCTCTTGGTGAGGAGGATTGTCAACCTCATGCTGGACTTGTCATGAAGGATTTCCATTCTCTTCATGCTCTTGATGAACTTGATGTTCTTGGCGAGCTTGTGGAGGAGCTTGTCGAGCTTGATGTCGTCGTTCATGAAGTTCTTTGCGAAAGGCTTCTTCTTGTTCTCGAGCTTTTCGGCCTCGGTTGGCTATGGCTCGACTTGAATCTCGTAGGGCTTGTTGCGCCGCAAGTGCTTGAGCTTCACAGAGTTGTTGTTCTTGGCGTTGTGCTTTGGCATCTTGTGCTTCTTGGTGTACACGCGTAGGCTCTTCCTCTTTATGTTGGCATTGTCATTGCTGTTCTCGTCCTAGTGCAAAAGCCTCTTGAGTTTGATGTTGTTGGCGCTCTTGAGAGTCGGTATCATGTAGAGGATTGAGGCTTGCTTGACGATCATTGCGCGTGGCACGGCGAAGAGTGTTCGATGTCGGTGTACTTGAGCCGGAGAGGGTGAAGTCGGAGTGTCGACGTGAGCGGGTCCTTCTTGATGAAGACGAAGTGGAAGAAGAACGGTTGAGCAAAAAAGCACGAATCTCGTCCATTCTTGCGTCATTATCTTGCTTGTGATCGTCGAGCTTGTGGTCGAAGTAGTCCCTTGTACGTTGCTCGGAGAGTCACAAGTCGGCGGCGAGGTTGTCGATGCGTTCACTCATTGCTTGTTGCTCTTTATGCAAAGCATGTTGTGCACCAAAGAGGTGGCTCTTGGTGATGTAGGAGTTCATGTCGTCATCGTGCTCAATGAAGAGTGGGTTGGTAGAAGTACTTGGCCTATCCATCATTCCAAGACAAATGTGAGTGGTAGAAAGAGAAGAACGAATACCAAATGTACCTTGACCGAAGTTGAAAGTGGATCGATGATCACTCCAATGTAGGACAAGGAAATAGCACAATTGGTACTAGCTCTTGTCGGTTTCTCACACCTACACAAGTAAAAGCTTATGGTGGAGCTTGGTTAGGATGGTGGCACAAAATTTGATGCAATCATAAGTGAGCTTCAATAATGTTGGAAAAGATTTGCAAGATGCAATGTAACAAGTAGACCAAGCATATAAGGTACACAGAAACACACACGCAAAAAGATAAGTGGGGTCGTGCAACCAAGGGTGAGCCAAAATGTGGAATCCACAAAAATTCTCTTGTTGCACAACACTAGAGAGACGCTAGCACGATTGCACAACAGGCGGATACAAAGAACTTGTGCACAACCTACTTAGCAAAAATGCAACGACTTCTATCCCAAGTATGCTCTATGCAAGGTGCTTCTATGATATGATCCAAGATGATCTAGTATGACAATCTTATGTTGTATGATGCTATGGTTCTTGCTTAAAATATCTTTGCTTTTCTTTGCTCTTTGCTTACAAGCTTGTTTGGCTCTTTGATATTTGAGCTCTTTTCTCATGCAATGCTTGACGAACCAAGATAGCAATTGTGTATGCGATGACAACTTTGTGACACAAGAGATGATACCAATATATGCAACAATGATGTATGTATGCTATGGGAAGTATGATCACTAATGTGCACAAGTCTCATTGCCAGCAATACTCAATAGCTAGTCTCGATGGGTAAGCAACACAAAGGAGTAAGGCCATGATGGCTATCAATGTAATGGCAAGAGTGATATGTCCAATAACAAGGCGAGGTTACCGTTCTTGTTTATGGTATGGTGTCAAAATGGTGGACCGAATACCAAGATGTAGTCGAGGTGGTCGTTGTTGATGACGCGTCCATGGCGAAGATGAGCGGCGGTGATGTTGATGTCGAACCGTACCTAGATAGCCGAAACACAAAAGGATATGGAACCACAACTCAAATTCTCAAAGCTCGAAGTGGCAACACATGTTGTAGTGCGAGACGGGTAAGAAATGGTGGTGGTATGCAGAACTAGTGATGGTGTATAGGTGGTAGGAGTGCGTATGCGGAAATGTGGGGCGGTGGTGCTGCAAAACTGAAAAAAAATCAGTTTTGTCATGGTTCGTCGGACGTCCGGGCTGGGTCGGTCATCCGGTCGTCAGACGTCCGGGCTGGGTCGGACATTCGGTGCCTGGGCGAATGCGGGCACCGGATGATCTGCTAGGTTTCGAGGTGGAGATGGCGAAAATGGTCAAATCCGGAGGATTTTGTGGATGGAAAGGGTGGGGAAAGGGGGGAAAAGCTAGATCCACTCAAAACAAAGCAAATCCACGGATCCAAACCAACAAAATCTCAACACACTAACAAATCACAAAAAAAATTGGGCTATTTTTGTGGGGAATGTCGGCGTTCTGGGAATGGGGTCCCCAGACTTGCCTGCCTGTGGCCTGCGGCGTGGCTCAAAGGGGGGCCCAGCACGACCCGTCTTCACTAACACAAACCCAAGACCCTCACGAGGGGCCAAGCCTCGCGGGGCGGATGATGCGGAGCTTCCTCAGGCACGGCCTCGTCAAGCTGGCTCACGAGGAGGCGGAGAGATCAAGGCGGGGTACCTCACGAGGTGCCCGTGATGCAAGCCATGACGACTCAGGGCGCCAGGAGGGTGCCAGCCCGCGCAGCGTCCTCCTTTCCTCTTTGGTGCAAAGGGGGCAAGCGCAGCCGCGGAGTACCGAGGCATCAGGCAAAGGTTGCCATTTCGGTGCAACGAGACCAAGACCAGGAGGACTACGAGACGGAGGTCACCGTGGAGCCCAAGACGGCGTCACCACTAGAGCTTTGCGCAGGCGAAGACTACTTTTGTCAGGATAGCTGATACTTGCTGTCCCCCTTCAAATTAGCCTACCATTGTAGTCTCCCTTCCCGCTCGATACTTGGGAAGAGGACCAGGGCCTCTATAAATAGGACCAACCACCCACATAGCAGGGGGTTCGAGGTCGGTTGGCTGGAAGCAGAGAGAGAGAGAGAGAGAAAAGGTGACTGAACTCCTCCGAGCAGTTCATCCCCCCAGCCAAGAACAGACCCTCGCGAGGCTGTCCTTCCTTGTATTGTTCATCAACATCAGCCTAAGAGGCAATCCACCACACCACACACTGGAGTAGGGTATTACACCACAACGGTGGCCCGAACCAGTATAAACCCTGTGTCTCTCATGTTGTTCTTTCCTTAGCTTTAGATCCTAGCATGGCGGAGGGGCGCAGGTAGGTAGGAGGCAAAATCTCCGCGCGCACCCCAATGTTCGAACCTCAAGGGTCTGCCAGATCCCAAAATCTGAAATTTGGCGCGCCAGGTAGGGGTGGGCCGGAATTCGTCTTCCACCGCTCCGTGCCCCGTTGCATCGTCATCACCATACCCGGCGACCAGGAGGGCAACCCAGACCCATAGGCAGCATGGGCCGCCCGCATAGAGCCGCTCGCCTCAGGCGACCCCGTGCCCCAGGCAGCTCGCGGTCCGCAGGGCGCTGCGGGCCGCGGGCGACGCGGACAGGCTTCGACAGCTCTCACACCGCGGCAGGCACGGTCGGCAGCAAGGGCCACCAATCACGCCGCGACCACGACACCGTACACCCGCCGGGAGCAAGCAAACTCGAGGGCCGCGCTCACGGTGGCCCGAGAGCTGCTGCAGTGCAGACTGCTGGAGGGCGGCCGCGATGTGCTACTGGAGCGGGTGGCAGAGCTCTTGGGCTTCGCCGCCTCGGGGGCTCACCCCTTCTGCATACAGCTCCCATCTCCAACCCAGGGCGGCCCGCGTGGGGGCCATGCGCGCGCCCGCAGGCTCAAAGGCTACTCCAACACCAGCGAGGCTGTCAGCACCGGACCGGCGGCGGCGCAGCCCCCGCTCCTGGTCCGCGAAGAAGAAGGACTCGACGCGACCCGCGGCCACAATGGACAGCCGCACTGCCACCCCACGGTAGGCGCGTCAGGCAGGACCGCGTGGCGCGCAGAGCACTACGGCGTGGCCTTCGGGGTGACGGCGCCAGAGGAATACGTGCCCCTCATGATGGACCAAGGACACCCACACGAGGGCGAACCAGGCTCGCTCCTCATCCCAAGTTGGGGGGACAAGGCGCCAGAAGCTGAGCCCTTCCAGGAGTCTCGGGACGGTCCCACTGGGCACGCTGGAGGCAACGATTATCGGGTACCGCTAATTCTTCAGCAGGCATACGCTAACCATGGAACGCAGGAGGTGCAGGTTGCCACAGCGGGCAGCTGCCCCGCTCCCACAGTCTCCTACCCCTCGGGAGGAGGGCGCAGGGGGCTGCAGGAGAGGGGCAGGGATTCGACATCACCACCGCAGCGTTCGGAGCAAGGTGTTCTCAGGAGGTAGGCCCTCCGCTGGGGAGGTGCCCCAGGGCCTGCCCCCAGCGGAGGACCCGTGGTCATCGGGGTAACCGCTGGCGACCGCTCTACCCCATCGGCGGCGTCCTGGTTTCCGGTCGTCGTTGATGGCACTAGAGTGTGGCGCAAGGCGGGGCCCTCATCTGGCGATATGAAGCAAGGCCAGTACCTATGAAGAAGGCCCAGTGCCTGTGAAGCTCGCCGCCCCGTGACACTCTCACGTAATAATGAGTGGGGCTGTACACGCCCGGAGTCTCAGGGGTGCCGGCCTCAGGCCCTGGGGCTCCCTCCCACGCCCAGTGGCAGCACTTAGCTCCGCGCTGGTGAGAAGACGTCCAAGACTAGACTAGGTGCCGGATGCGGCCTTTTGTTTGCTTTCGTTGCTCTTCCCCTTGGTTGTCGCTTTCCCCCGCTGGATTCAAGTTGGATTCGAATTTGAGATTTGCGTGTGTTCGGGGAAGGGGTGCTTAGTCTCGTTCGAGCAATTTCTCGCATTTTGGTTATCGCTTCGCCTCAGCCGCCTCCCCTTGCGAGCCCCTCGCGAGCCGGGTCAGGCCTAGCTTGCGCGCAGCCCAGACTGCCGCCGCCGCGTCCTCTCAGGAGGGCGTTTTTCTGCAGATCCTACGGATTCAATTAGGGGACACTCGAGGCACCACAACCCCCCGCGGGCTGCCTCAGGGCCGGCACGGAACAAAGGTAAACTAGCCGACTAGCGCGTCGCTTGGGCCATCCACTTGGCGCGGGCGCAATGGCAGTGTAGCGTCTGCTAATACGATGAACACAAGTTTTACATGAGGGGCTCCCCCTCAAAAATGCTCTCACAGCTATCAGGCCAAAACCTGAGTTCTATTCATGCAGGGTAAGGAAGCAGGAACGATGCACAATCAGTCGGACAAATCCCCCAATGCACCCTCAGGAGCACCACCTGAGCCGTTCCTGGCGTCGCTGAACTCGCCATCGCTGTCCGTGTCGCCGACAGCGGCGTCAGGGCCGCCCATCGCGCCGCCCTCGTCGGCCGCCACGATCGCATCATCGTTGTCTGAGGCGAAGGCCCTGATAAGAGCGTCCACATTGTCTTCCACCCAGTGTGCTAGGTCGCCTCGGACAGCCTGGGGGACTGGGGCGATGGCGGCATCAAAATCAAAATGGGGATCCATGTTCCGGAGGTGACTGAAGACGCGGGAAAAGGCGCGCCTGAGCAGGGCGCGGCTCCTCTCCTCCACCAACCTGTCAGCCCTGGTCGACCGCGCCTCCAGCTGCGTCACCACATCAGTGAAGAACCGAAGATTGCCCCCGTAGTTGACTGCGTGCGTCTCACCGACGGCATCCTCGCAGATGTTGCCCAAGGCCGCGCTGGCTCTCTCTCGGAGAGTGGTGAGCATGGGGCCATGCTCATGCTCCAAGATCCGCCGCTGACGTATCTCGTCCGCATTCTGGCGCGCGACGGCCTCAGCCTCCTCCACCCGCTGGCGAAGAAGGAGCACCTCAGCCTGGGAGGTGGTTAACTCACCTTGCGCCCCCTCAAGGGCGGCCCAGGAAGCATCGGCCCGCCGCACCGCCTCCTCCAACTTGGCCCTCAAGGCAGCAGTCCTGCCTTCAGCTTCAGCCCGGATCAGCCCCAGCTTCTCTTCGAACTCGTGCTCAAGGTTCAAGCGCGCCATCGCCACTCGAAGTCCGACCTCCTCCAGGACACGGGCTTCCCGTGCGGCAACATCATCCTCCGCCTGTGTCAGAAAGCACTCCCTCGTCTCCAGACACTCGTACTCACCGGTACATTCAGCGGCTTCCAGCGTCAGCGCCTCCTCACGCTTTTGCAGCTCTGCTGAGTCACCGGAGGCCACCTTCATCGATGCAAGGGCTGCCTCGCGCTGCTCCACCTGCTCCTCCAGCGAGTGGCACCAGGCCAGGAGCTCCCGAGCCCGCTCCTCCGCCGCCGTTCGCCGTTGGTCAGCTTCCCGAGCCTCCTTAGCGGCCAAAGATCGGGCCTCCCGAGAGGCCACCAATGACGCCTTGGCCTCTGCTTCATCAAGATCATGCTAGTGGCGCGCAAGGGCGATGGCGCCCTCCAGCTCGCGCCTCTCTGCAGCCAGGCGCAGGCCCTCGGCCTCAAGGCGCGCGTCTTCATCAGCAAGCTCCTCACCAAGCAGGCTCACTGCATCAGTCGCCCTTTGAAGGAATCCTTGGCGGAGAGCGCGACGCTCCCGAGCGCGCTCGAGCACGTCTTCCACACCATCATCCGCCCCAAGCAAGCACCGGGGGCCGCGAGTCAGCACTCCCCCTCCGGGCTGGGGGCTGGGGGCTGGCACCCTCGCGACGGCCGGGCACGCCGCGTCAGAAGCCCGGCCTGGGGCCAGCCCGTCCTCAGGAGAGGAGCGCAGGAAGCGCTTCAGCCAATCGCAGTTCACGACCAGGCGAAAAGCCCATGGCAGGCTGGCTATGCCACGAGAAGGCCCGCGAAGGAGGATCGCGGGGCTGCGATACGCCTCGGGGCAGTTCGCCTCGTTAGTCGCCCTCACCACAAGGGCTCCGCTGCTCGGAGGGCTCGAGGACGGTGGAGGGGGCAAAGCCAAGGGGGACGGCTCCTTAGCCGTCTCCGCAAGCTCGGCTGGAAGGGGCCTGCGGAGCAAGGGTCAGTACAAGTAACAGAAGGATCGGGAGCCGGGAAAGGAGAAGGCTTACTCATTAGTGGCGAAGTACTTCCTACGCTTCAGCAGGCGACAAGGGTAATCGTCGCCCAGGGCCTCCCTTCTCTTCCGGAGAGCCTCGAAGTTCACGCGGAAGCGGCCCAAGAGTTGGGCGCATGGATCAACCTTCGACGAAGACGGAGCGACAAGGCGATCTGCGGCAGGGGCTTCTGCCTGATGTGCGCTGCCAATCGCCTCCCCAAGAGATGCAGCTGGAGCCTCAGGGGCCCCAGTCGCAGGCACTGAGGGCAGCTGCTCGCCACCCTCAGCCTCAGCGGCATGGGCCCCAAGAGCTGCTTCCTCATGAGCCTCGCCTGGCGCTGTCACCGCGCCGGGAGCCCCCTCGGCCTCTAGCGCCTCATGCCTCCCTGCTCCGCCACTCGAGGATGAGTCGCCTTGGCCGACTGGAAGGGCAGTCACCACCACTGGGTTCTCGCGAGGCCCGTGAAGGCCGGCGGGGCGCGGCCCCCACTCATCAAAGACAGGAATCTGCTTCACAAAGTCGCCCCTACTCTGGCAGAGGTACAACAAGGCCCCTCCCTGCCAGACACTGCCAGGGTTGGGGTCCCCAGCCAGGGTCAAGAGCGCCGTCCTCAGCACCTCAGGAGTCAGGTCCTCTTCCTGGAGCCTCATACTTTCCTCGCGCCCATGGAAGGCCCACATCCGGCGAGAGTGGCGTTGAAGAGGAGCAACGCGGCATAGTAGGAACTCCATCACCACCTTGGGCGCTGTCACGCCAAGCGACCTCAAGAGCGCGAAGCGGCGCCAGACGAAGACGAGCCGGGGGCTCTCAAGCATCTCCTGGCCCCAGCCCGAATTGGGGACGGCAGGTGAGGTCGGCTCCAATAGCAGGGGGCTAGGCACCCCAGCGTCCACATGCAGCCACCGCTCGCGGAACCCAACCGCGGGCAGGAGGAGCTTGAAGTCAATCCCAGAGGCTGCCGTCTCAGGCGCGGCAATGAAGCTCACGCAAGCCCAGCATTGGGTCGGGTCGACAAGATGCAACGAGAAGAAGTGGCGCAGCAAGCAACCAAAGGAGTGATGCCCACCATAGCTTCGCAAACAAAGGCGAAGACCGACAGGAGGGCGTGGGGGAACAGTGCCGCCCACGTCCAATCAACCGCCACGCGGCGCCCAAGGCTGCAGGCTGTTAGGGCCCACGGCGCTTCGCTCTTGCCCTTCCGCCTCCCTGCGCGAGCAAGTCCGGGCGCGCCTTGGGCCCGAGGGCTACTATCGGCGTTATGGGAACGGGGGTCCCCAGACTTGCCTTCCTGCGGCGTGGCTCAAAGGGGGGCCCAGCACGGCCCGTCTTCACCAACACAAAGCCAAGACCCTCGCGAGGGGCCAAGCCTCGCGGGGCGGACGACACGGAGCTTCCTCAGGCACGGCCTCGTCAGGCTGGCTCACGAGGAGGCGGAGAGATCAAGGCGGGGTACCTCACGAGGTGCCCGTGACGCAAGCCATGACGACTCAGGGCGCCAGGCGGGTGCCAGCCCGCGCAGCGTCCTCCTTTCCTCTTTGGTACAAAGGGGGCAAGCGCAGCCGCGGAGTACCGAGGCATCAGGCAAAGGTTGCCATTTCGGTGCAATGAGACCAGGACCAGGAGGGCTACGAGACGGAGGTCACCGTGGAGCCCAAGACGGTGTCACCACCAGAGCTTTGCGCAGGCGAAGACTACTTTTGTCAGGATAGCTGATACTTGTTGTCCCCCTTCAAATTAGCCTGCCATTGTTGGCTCCCTTCCCGCTCGATTCTTGGGAAGAGGACCAGGGCCTCTATAAATAGGACCAACCACCCACATAGCAGGGGGTTCGAGGTCGGTTGGCTGGAAGCAGAGAGAGAGAGAGAGAGAAAGGTGACTGAACTCCTCCGAGCAGTTCATCCCCCCAGCCAAGAACAGACCCTCACGAGGCTGTCCTTCCTTGTATTGTTCATCAACATCAGCCCAAGAGGCAATCCACCACACCACACACTGGAGTAGGGTATTACACCACAACGGTGGCCCGAACCAGTATAAACCCTGTGTCTCTCATGTTGTTCTTTCCTTAGCTTTAGATCCTAGCATGGCGGAGGGGCGCAGGTAGGTAGGAGGCGAAATCTCCGCGCGCAGCCCAGTGTTCGAACCTCAAGGGTCTGCCGGAACCCGAATCCGACATTTGGCGCGCCAGGTAGGGGTGGGCCGGAATTCGTCTTCCACCGCTCCGTGCCCCGTCGCGTCGTCATCACCATGCCCGGCGACCAGGAGGGCAACCCAGACCCATGGGCGGCATGGCCCGCCGCGCAGAGCCGCTCGCCTCGGGCGACCCCGTGCCCCAGGCAGCTTGCGGTCCGCACGGCGCTGCGGGCTGCGGGCGACGCGGACAGGCTTCAACAGCTCTCACACCGCGGTAGGCGCGGGCGGCAGCAAGGGCCACCAATCACTTCGCGACCACGACACCGTACACCCGCCGGGAGCAAGCGAACTCGAGGGCCGCGCTCATGGTGGCCCGAGAGCTGCTGCAGTGCAGACTGCTGGAGGGCGGCCGCGATGTGCTGCTGGAGCGGGTGGCAGAGCTCTTGGGCTTCGCCGCCTCGGGGGCTCACCCCTTCTGCACCCAGCTCCCATCTCCAACCCAGGGCGGCCCGCGCGGGGGCCCCGCGCGCGCCCGCAGGCTCCAAGGCTACTCCAACACCAGCGAGGCTGTCAGCACTGGACCGGCGGCGGCGCAGCCCCCGCTCCTAGTCCGCGAAGAAGAAGGACTCGACGCGCCCCGCGGCCCCAGTGGACAGCAGCGCTGCCACCCCACGGTAGGCGCGTCAGGCAGGACGGCCTGGCGCGCAGAGCACTATGGCGTGGCCTTCGGGGTGACGGCGCCAGAGGAATACGTGCCCCTCATGATGGACCAAGGACACCCACACGAGGGCGAACCAGGCTCGCTCCTCAGCCCAAGTTGGGGGGACGAGGCGCCAGAAGCTGAGCCCTTCCAGAGTCTCGAGACGGTCCCAATGGGCACGCTGTAGGCAACGATTATCGGGTACCGCTAATTCTTCAGCAGGCATATGCTAACCATGGATCGCAGGAGGTGCAGGTTGCCACAGCAGGCAGCTGCCCCGTTCCCACAGTCTCCTACCCCTCGGGAGGAGGGCGCAGGGGGCTGCAGGAGAGGGGCAGGGATTCGACATCACCACCGCGGTGTTCGGAGCAAGGTGTTCTCAGGAGGTAGGCCCTCCGCTGGGGAGGTGCCCCAGGGCCTGCCCCCAGCGGAGGACCCGTGGTCGTCGGGGGAACCGCTGGCGACCGCTCTACTCCATCGGCGGCGTCCTGGTTTCCGGTCATCGTTGATGGCACTAGAGTGTGGCACAAGGCGGGACCCTCATCTGGCGATATGAAGCAAGGCCAGTACCTGTGAAGAAGGCGCAGTGCCTGTGAAGCTCGCCGCCCCGTGACACTCTCACGTAATAATGAGTGGGGCTGTACACGCCCCGGAGTCTCAGGGGTGCTGGCCTCAGGCCCTGGGGCTCCCTCCCACGCCCAGTGGCAGCACTTAGCTCCGCGCTGGTGAGAAGACGTCCAAGACTAGACTAGGTGCCGGACGCGGCCTTTTGTTTGCTTTCGTTGCTCTTCCCCTTGGTTGTCACTTTCCCCCGCTGGATTCAAGTTGGATTCGAATTTGAGATTTGCATGTGTTCGGGGAAGGGGTGCTTAGTCTCGTTCGAGCAATTTCTCGCGTTTTGGTTATCGCTTCGCCTCAGCTGCCTCCCCTCGCGAGCCCCTCGCGAGCCGGGTCAGGCCTAGCTTGCGTGCAGCCCAGACTGCCGCCGTCGCGTCCTCTCAGGAGGGCGTTTTACTGCAGATCCTACGGATTCAATCAGGGGACACTCGAGAAACCACAACCCCCCGCGGGCTGCCTCAGGGCCGGCACGGAACAAAGGTAAACTAGCCGACTAGCGCGTCGCTTGGGCCAACCACTTGGCGCGGGCGCAATGGCAGTGTAGCGTCTGCTAATACGATGAACACAAGTTTTTTATGAGGGGCTCCCCCTCCAAAATGCTCTCACAGCTATCAGGCCAAAACCCGAGTTCTATTCATGCAGGGTAAGGAAGCAGGAACGATGCACAATCAGTCAGAGAAATCCCCCAATGCGCCCTCAGGAGCACCACCTGAACCGTTCCTGGCGTCGCTGAACTCGCCATCGATGTCCGCGTCGCCGCCAGCGGCGTCAGGGCCGCCCATCGCACCGCCCTCATCGGCCGCCATGATCGCATCATCGTTGTCTGAGCGAAGGCCCTGATAAGAGCGTCCACATTGTCCTCCACCCAGTGCACCAGGTCGCCTCGGACAGCCTGGGGGACTGGGGAGATGGAGGCATCAAAATCAAAATGGGGATCCATGTTCCGGAGGTGACTGAAGACGCGGGAAAAGGCGCGCCTGAGTAGGGTGCGGCTCCTCTCCTCCACCAACCTGTCAGCCCTGGTCAACCGCGCCTCCAGCTGCGTCACCACATCAATGAAGAACTGAAGATTGCCCGCGTAGTTGACTGCGTGCGGCTCACTGACGGCCTCCTCGCAGATGTTGCCCAAGGCCGCGCTGGCTCTCTCCCGGAGAGTGGTGAGAATGGGGCCGTGCTCATGCTCCAAGATCCGCCGCTGACGTATCTCGTCCGCATTCTGGCGCGCGACGGCCTCAGCCTCCTCCATCCGCTGGCGAAGAAGGAGCACCTCAGCCTGGGAGGTGGTTAACTCACTTTGCGCCACCTCAAGGGCGTCCCGGGAAGCATCGGCCCGCCGCGCCGCCTCCTCCAGCTTGGCCCTCAAGGTGGCAGTCCTGCCTTCAGCTTCAGCCCGGATCAGCCCCAGCTTCTCTTCGAACTCGTGCTCGAGGTTCAAGCGCGCCATCGCCACTCGACGTCCGACCTCCTCTAGGACGCGGGCTTCCCATGCGGCAACATCATCCTCCGCCTATGTCACCAAGTGCTCCCTCGTCTCCAGACGCTCGTACTCATGGGTACGTTCGGCGGCTTCCAGCGTTAGCGCCTCCTCACGCTTTTGGAGTTCTGCTGAGTCGCCGGAGGCCACCTTCATCGATGCAAGGGCTGGCTCGCGCAGCTCCACCTACTCCTCCAGCGAGTGGCACCAGGCCAGGAGCTCCCGAGCCCGCTCCTCCGCCATCGTTCGCCGCCGGTCAGCTTCCCGAGCCTCCTTAGCGGCCAAAGATCGGGCCTCCCGAGAGGCCACCAACAACGCCTTGGCCTCTGCTTCATCAAGAGCACGCTGGCGGCACGCAAGGGCGATGGCGCCCTCCAGCTCACGCCTCTCTACAGCCAGGCGCAGGCCCTCGGCCTCAAGGCGCGCATCTTCATCAGCAAGCTCCTCACCAAGCAGGCTCACTGCGTCAGTCGCCCTTCGAAGGAATCCTTGGCAGAGAGCGCGACGCTCCCGAGCACGCTCGAGCATGTCTTCCACACCATCATCCGCCCCAAGCAAGCGCCGGGGGCCGCGAGTCAGCACTCCCCCTCCGGGCTGGGGGCTGGGGGCTGGCACCCTCGCGACGGCCGGGCACGCCGCGTCAGAAGCCCGGCCTGGGGCCAGCCCATCCTCAGGAGAGGAGCGCAGGAAGCGCTTCAGCCAATCGCAGTTCACGACCAGGCGAGAAGCCCATGGCAGGCTGGCTATGCCACGAGAAGGCCTGCGAAGGAGGATCGCGAGGTGCGTGGGGCTGCGATACGCCTCGGGGCTGTTCGCCTCGTCTGTCGCCCTCACCACGAGGGCTCCGCTGCTCGGAGCGCTCGAGGACGGTGGAGGGGGCAAAGCCAAGGGGGACGGCTCGTCAGCCGTCTCCGCAAGCTCGGCTGGAAGGGGCCTGCGGAGCAAGGGTCAGTACAAGTAACAGAAGGTTCGGGAGCCGGGAAAGGAGAAGGCTTACTCATTGGTGGCGAAGTACTTCCTACGCTTCAGCAGGCGACAAGGGTAATCGTCGCCTAGGGCCTCCCTTCTCTTCCGGAGAGCCTCGAAGTTCACGCGGAAGCGGCCCAAGAGTTGGGCGCATGGATCAACCTTCGACGAAGACGGAGCGACAAGGCGATCTGTGGCAGGGGCGCCTGCCTGATGTGCGCTGCCAATCGCCTCCCCAAGAGACGCAGCTGGAGCCTCAGGGGCCCCACTCGCAGGCACTAAGGGCAGCTGCTCGCCACCCTCAGCCTCAGCAGCATGGGCCCCAAGAGCTGCTTCCTCATGAGCCTCGCCCGGCGCTGTCACCGCGCTGGGAGCCCCCTCGGCCTCTGGTGCCTCGTGCCTCCCTGCTCCGCCACTCGAGGATGAGTCGCCTTGGCCGACTGGAAGGGCAGTCACCACCACTGGGTTCTCGCGAGGCCCCTGAAGGCCGGCGGGGCGCGGCTCCCACTCATCAAAGACAGGCATCTGCTTCACAAAGTCGCCCCTGCTTTGGCAGAGGTACAACAAGGCCCCTCCCAGTCGGACGCTGCCGGGGTTGGGGTCCCCAGCCAGGGTCAAGAGCGCCGTCCTCAGCACCTCAGGAGTCAGGTCCTCTTCCTGGAGCCTCATACGATCCTCGCGCCCATGGAAGGCCCACATTCGGTGAGAGTGGCGTTGAAGAGGAGCAACACGGCATAGCAGGAACTCCTTCACCACCTTGGGCGCTGTCACGCCAAGCGACCTCAAGAGCGTGAAGCGACGCCAGACGAAGACGAGCCGGGGGCTCTCAAGCATCTCCTGGCCCCAGCCCGAATTAGGGACGGCAGGTGAGGTCAGCTCCAATAGCAGGGGACTAGGCACCCCAGCATCCACATGCAGCCACCGCTCGCGGAACCCAACCGCGGGCATGGGGAGCTTGAAGTCAATCCCAGAGGCCGCCGTCTCAGGCGCGGCAACGAAGCTCACGCAAGCCCAGCATTGGGTCGGGTCGACAAGATGCAACGAGAAGAAGTGGCGCAGCAAGGCAACCGAAGGAGGGATGCCCACCATAGCTTCGCAAACAAAGGCGAAGACCGAAAGGAGGGCGTGGGGGAATAGTGCCGCCCACATCCAATCAACCGCCACGCGGCGCCCAAGGCCGCAGGCTGTTAGGGCCCACAAATACGATGTCAACTACATGATCATGCAAAGCAATATGACGATGATGAAGCGTGTCATAACAAATGGAACGGTGGAAAGTTGCATGGCAATATACCTCGGAATGGCTATGGTAATGCCATAATAGGTAGGTATGGTGGCTGTTTTGAGGAAGGTATATGGTGGGTTTATGGTACCGGCGAAAGTTGTGCGGTACTAGAGAGGCTAGCAATGGTGGAAGGGTGAGAGTGCGTATAATCCATGGTCTCAACATTAGTCACAAAGAACTCACATACTTATTGCAAAAATTTATTAGTTATCGAAACAAAGTACTACGCGCATGCTCCTAGGGGAATAGATTGGTAGGAAAATACCATCGCGTGTCCCCGACCGCCACTCATAAGGAAGACAATAAATAAATAAATCATGCTCCGACTTCATCACATCACGGTTCACCATACATGCATGCTATGGGAATCACAAACTTTAGAACAAGTATTTCTCAAATTCACAACTACTCAACTAGCATGACTCTAATATCACCATCTTCATATCTCAAAACAATCATCAAGTATCAAACTTCCCATAGTATTCAATGCACTTTTTATGATAGTTTTTATTATACCCATCTTGGATGCCTATCATATTAGGATTAATTTTATAACCAAAGAAAATTACCATGCTGTTCTAAAGGACTCTCAAATTAATATAAGTGAAGCATGAGATATCAATAATTTCTATAAAATAAAACCACCACCGTGCTCTAAAAGATATTAGTGAAGCACTAGAGCAAAATTATTTAGCTCAAAAGATATAAGTGAAGCACATAGAGTATTCTAATAAATTCCAATTCATGTGTGTCTCTCCCAAAAGGTGTGTACACCAAGGATGATTGTGGTAAGATAAAAAGCAAAGACTCAAATCATACAAGACGCCCCAAGCAAAACACATATCATGTGGTGAATAAAAATATAGCCTCAAGTAAAGTTACAGATAGAAGAAGACAAAAGAGAGGATGCCTTCTGGGGCATCCCCATGCTTAGGATTTTGGTTGTCATTGAATTTTACCTTGGGGTGCCTTGGGCATCCCCAAGCTTAGCCTCTTGCCACTCTTTATTCCATAATCCATCAAATCTTTACCCAAAACTTGAAAACTTCACAACACAAAACTTAAACAGAAAATCTCATGAGCTCCGTTAGTGTAAGAAAACAAACCACCACTTAAGGTACTGTAATGAACTCATTATTTATTTATTTTTGTGTTAAACCTAATGTATTCCAACTTCTCTATGGTTCATAACCTCCGATACTATCCATAGATTCATCAAAATAAGCAAACAACACACGAAAAACAGAATCTGTCAAAAAAAGAACAGTCTGTAGTAATATGTAGGTTTCGAATACTTCTGTAACCCCAAAAATTCTAAAAGAAATTTCTGGACGTGAGGAATTTATCTATTAATCATCTGCAAAAAGAATCAACCTAACCGCACTCTCCAGTAATAAATGGCAGAAATCTCGTGAGCACTAAAGTTTCTGTTTTTTACAGCAAGATCGCAAAGACTTTCCCCAAGTCTTCCCAAAGGTTCTACTTGGCACAAACACTAATTAAAAGCATAAAACCACATATAAACAGAGGCTAGATGAATTATTTATTACTAAACAGAACCAAAAAGCAAGGAACAAAAATAAAATTGGGTTGCCTCCCAACAAGCGCTATCGTTTAACGCCCCTAGCCAGGCATTGATAATTTCAATGATGCTCACATGAAAGACAAGAATTGAAGCGCAAAGAGAGAATCATGAAACACGTGACAAACACATCTAAGTCTAGCATACTTCCTATGAATAGGCATGTTATAGGCAAACAAATTATCATAGCAAGCAAAAACTAGCATATGCAAGGAAGCGGGAAGAAACAATAGCAATCTCAACATAACGAGAGGTGTTTTAGTAACCTGAAAATTTATACAACCATATTTTCCTCTCTCATAATAATTACATGTAGGATCATAATCAAATTCTACAATATAGCTATCACAAAACGTATTCTTAACACGATCCACATGTATGCAAAGTTGACACTCTTCCAAAATAGTGGGATTAAAATTAACTAAAGTCATGACCTCTCCAAACCCACTTTTATCAAAAATTTCATAAGATTGAACATTATCCAAATATGTGGGATCTAAAGTTGACACTCTTCCAAACCCACTTTCAATAATATTGCAAACACTATTATCAATCTCATATTCATCATGGGGCTTAAATATTTTTTAAGATCATAAGAAGAATCACCCCAATCATGATCATTGCAACAAGTAGCATCCCCAAGATTAGGGTTTTGCATATTATTAGCACAATTGACATTAATAGAATTTATAATAACAACATTGCAATCATGTTTTTCATCAAAGGAACTATCAAGTATGGGTGCAATAGCAACGATCTCATGTTTAACATAAAGAACTATAGCAAATTCATCTTCATAAATATTGGCATCATGGCCACAAGAATAGCAAGTATCATGTTCATCAAGGGATATTTTAATCAAATCATCAGAATCATAATTATCTATAGATTCATGCATATCACTATTTTCTTCCAAAGCAACGGTCATTCTTTCAATAAATTCTTTGACATAGACATTATGAGCATAGTTTTCATAGCAATATTTAAGTATGTCAAGATTTTCAGATTCATAGAGAGTAATATCATACTTTTCAATCAAATAAGAAACTTCATAAGCACCCTTAAAAGCAACAAATTCTTCAATTTGTTCGATATTGTAGTAACTATAAACACCCTTTGCATAAGAAGATAAGATTTCATTTTCATTAAACTCACATAGGTAGGGAAGGTGATTTTTAGGGTTCTTTGAGCAACAAGTAAAATCAAAAATTTCACAAAGATTCCAAGCATAACACAACAATCTGGTTATTTGATCCCATAAGAGTTTCCCTTTTTCAGACAAACGGTGACACACAAAATGAGCATGCTCATCTAAAGATATCCCATCAACTAGGCTAGTTGGGGTTTCAGCACGAGCGCATAAGGACTGAAGATGATCCAAGTAGAACACTTTAAGTGGATCCATATCACTAGATTTTTAGCGAGAAAAGATGCAAGAAAATATAAAGCACGTGGAAACGCAAACAAAAAGACATACGGGAAGAGGGCGAAGAAAAGGCAAAGTCAAAGGTGAAGTGGGGGAGAGGAAAACGAGAGGCAAATGGCAAATAATGTAATGCGAGGGATAAGAGTTTGTGATGGGTACTTGGTATGTCTTGACTTGTGCGTAGATCTCCCCAGCAACGGCGCCAGAAATCCTTCTTGCTACCTATCGAGCACTGCGTTGGTTTTCCCTGGAAGAGGAAAGGGTGATGTAGCAAAGTAGCATAAGTATTTCCCTCAGTTTTTGAGAACCAAGGTATCAATCCAGTAGGAGACTACACGCAAGTCCCTCGTGTCGTGGATCTAAGACTGACACTAGAATGGGGGGTAGGTATGAGGAGGTAAGATCCTAGCTATGGCGAAGTTGTACACACGAGTTTTACGAGTTCAGGCCCTTCGCGGAGGAAGTAATAGACCTACGTCTCGGTGCCCTGAGGCGGTCGACTGGATTATGTAAGTGTGTGTTTACAGAGGGTGCGAACCCTTGTGCCAGTGGAGGGGGGTGGCTTATATAGAGTGCGCCAGGACCCCAGCTAGCCCATGTTACGAAGGGTTTGAAGTACATTAAGAAGGAGGCATTACTGGTAATGCTAGTAATTAAGTGACATAAATGCATATTAAGTTTATGAAGTAAATGTCCGACCGTTGCCGTGCAGAGTGAGTTTAGGTCTTCTGCCGTTGAGTGATAATTATTGCGGTCAAGTGATCTTGAACCTTCCGAGTGGAATGACTTGTGGTCGAGTGGATGATGCTATCCCTTCAATGCTTCTGGTTTTAAGATGGCGTCCTAGGGGAGGGTGTCTAGGTCCGGCCTATGACCCTACCCTAGGTACATAGCTTCATCATTAGCCCCCGAATGGTTCAGGGCTTGAGTGGAGAAGGAGTTGAGAGCACCTCCGATTCAATTTTTGCGCTTTGGAAGCGTCTTATTGGGACCAAATGAACCATCATGATGACTTCAACTTCTTTTTCAGTTGCCTTGACCCATTCTTGATTCTGCCGAGTGAACTTTTACTATGATGCTTTGAGTACTGATATGGAAAAAATCTTTCGTCTGACAGGTTGCCCTACTGCTCGTGGATATCGTGGGATTCGTATTTGGGGGAAGGGCGTGGGACGGAGGAGGCCGCAGTAATCGGACGGGATTAGGCAAGGCCGCCTCGATCACCACGCCACCTTTTTCACCATGTACCTCGCGCGCTACTGTTGCGGGATTTGATAGGATCGTCCGGACCCACAGGTCAGCCACTCGGAAGCGGCCTCATATAAGGTGCCAGATTGGGGCTTTCTGCATAGTGTGTTCCCGTTCTCCTTCTTTCTCCTCTGCTCTCTTCACCACACCCACCTCTACTCCCGACGTTGCTCCTTTGTTAGAGTTTCGCCCGCGGCCATGGGGAAGGAGAAGACGGTGGCTCTGGAGCACGCGAAGAAGGTGACGACAAAGGCGAAGGGGAAGAAGTCCAGCCGGGGCAGATCTTCGTCAAGGTCTGGCCTGTCGCGCGGCTGGATCCAGGGCGACTGGATTCGGTCGATGATTAGTCAGGACGACATCGATGATCTGGTCGAGGGGGGGGGGGATGATTCCCCACGAATCGGCGCGGCTCTCGGAAGGCGAGACCGAACCGCATCCGCGAGAGGGTGAGTGCGTTCTCCTCGCCACCCATGTTGACCGTGGATTTTCTTTACCTCCCCATCTTTTTTCCGGGGATTCCTAAACTTCTTTGGAGCACAACTCCACCACTTTACTCCCAACACCATCGTATATCTCGCTGCATATGTGTCCATGTGCGAGAACTTCTTAGGTTGTAGGCCACACTAGGGTCTTTTCAAGCATATTTTCATGTGTCGTTCCCAGTCGGTCAAGAAGGCCAACCCAAGTGACGAGAGGGCGCACGTGATTCAGATGTGCGGGGGTCTTGGGATTCAAATGAGAGGTAAAAGCACTTTCCCAACCATGATCCTTCCTGGGTCGGTCCGACGATGGCAGTCAGCCTGGTTTTATTGCAAAGGCTAGCCGACTCCAGGTCAGTCGACCAGACTTCCTGCTTTCTCCATGGCTCGGGTCGAGAAGCCCTCCGCTTTGAAAGTGATCCCATAGGAGAAAGCGCAGGTGAAGGTGTTGGTCGAGCGGGTGCTCTAGCTCGTCCGGGACGACGTGAGCGGTATGGATCTGTTGGAGGTCTTCCTTAAATGACGCATCCAGCCGCTCCAAGCCTGTGACCATCTGATGTGGATGTACTCGGGTATTGAGGATTCCACTCGGATCCACCCAGAGGAGGTTGACGAGGAAATGGTGGAGAAGTGGCTGAAAAGCATCACTGGCAACAAGGATAACCCCAGGGGGTCCAGGAGAGTCCCTCCATTCGACAATTCGCGCCAACCAGACAAGGTCCGACTCTGGGTTGCCGAGTGTTCTCTTGATTCATCATGTAATCGCTTGTTGACAACTGACTGATTTTTGCTTCGCTTGTCATCTTTCAGGCCCTTATTGAGATGTATTCGATGCCCAATGGGGAGCAAGAGTAGGATCCGGAGGGGGAGGCGAGCAGAGGTGAGAGCAGCGAGTGGCGCTCTGATGAAGAGGAGGACGAGGAGAGTGACGACCCGAGTGATGAAGAAGAGGTCGACTCACCTCCCCAGGGAAAAACGATCCTAGCACGCCCATGACCCGGCAAGCATCCCCGACAAAGTGACCGCACCGACTGGACAATCGTCTAAGCGCCCTCGGACGCCTTCTCCAGTGCCGACTGAGAGGGCACCAAAGCAACCGAAAGCTGCACCGTCTCCAGCGCCGACTGAGGGAGTCCTGGATTAGGGGGTCCTTGGACAGTCGGACTATATACTTTGGCCGGACTGTTGGACTATGAAGATACAAGATTGAAGACTTCGTCCCGTGTCCGGATGGGACTCTCCTTTGTGTGGAAGGCAAGCTTGGAAATTCGGATATGTATATTTCCTACCTTGTAACCGACTCTGTGTAACCCTAGCCCCTCCGGTGTCTATATAACCCGGAGGGTTTTAGTCCATAGGACAACAACAATCATACCATAGGCTAGCTTCTAGGGTTTAGCCTCTCCGATCTTGTGGTAGATCAACTCTTGTAATACTCATATCATCAAGATCAATCAAGCAGGAAGTAGGGTATTACCTCCATCGAGAGGGCCCGAACCTGGGTAACACTACAAAAAAAATACACTTCCATGATGATACGTGTTTGTCACAGTAGGTCACGTTTTTTGTCATGCATGTACATCCATGACAAATTTATGACAGAATCAAGATAGTCATACCTGTGCTATCGTAGAAGTGTTCCATGACATTACCAAAATTATCATCATAGAAGTGTCCACTTCCATGATGATAAATCGTGCGTCACATAAGTGCTTTGGTCAAGGGTGACCGACACGTGGCATCCACCGTAACGGAATGCCGTTAAGCTATCGGGTCGGGTTTTGGATCTGATAACCCGTTAACAACCCCGACCAATGGGAAATTTCCATGTGTAAAATTCTTATTGCCCGGATGAAACACGTTTCAGCTCGTCAGTGGGTCAGATAGGCGCCTATGATATGTCGACACATGGCATGGCCCAACAGAGGCCCATTCCTGTGAAAAGGCCGGCCCGTTTGACTTGGTCAAATGGTGGCGGGCCGGCCCATTTACAGCCCGCTAACCCAAGGCCCATTACGCCCTATTCGAATTAGGCCCAGTAGCATTATCTGCGCCATCCAATATGATTCCAGCCCGTTTTCACTTCTGGCCCATGTATGCCCCATGACGTCTTTCGGCCCATATGACGCCCTATGTAACTCTTGGCCTAATAACGACCCGTGGTGAAACTGGCCCGTAATGAACAGTGTATCACTTTACACCCATTAACGGCCCGTGGTGAAACTGGCCCGTAATGAACAATGTATCACTTTATACCCATTAATGCCCCGTTATTCCGTTGGGCCATTTCCAGTCCATGTTATCTTTCGGCCTTCTTAGAGCCCATTTATTCTTGGGCTCATTTCCAGCATTCGTTTACTTACGGCCCGTTACTGTCATTTTCTATTTGTGGGCCCAAATTCAGCCCGTGGTTACAGTCGGCCCATTTGTGGTCCATTAATATGTTGGGCCGTTTTCATAGCGTCATAAAATACGGCCTATTAACGATGGCCCATTACGGTCGGCCCATGAACAGACGATTCCAACTCTAGCCCGTTTACGGCCATAATGCGGCCTGTTATTGGCCCATGTTTGGCCAATCGATCATACGGCCCGTATAAGGCCCATTGATGATACGACCCGTAGAAGGCACATTGTTTCTACGGCCCGTAGAAGGCCTACTATTTCTACGGCCCATAGAAGGCCCACTGTTTCTACGGCCCGTAGGAGGCCCGGTGTCACTACAGTAAATATTAGCCCATGGTTATTGTGGCCTAGTTTTAAAAAATAGGTTATTGCAGCCACTAGTTAACCACGAAAAAAGAACTGCAATGACTACAAGCAAACAAATAAACAAGACAACAAGGAAATAAATAAGCAAGCAACTAATGTTAGGCTATCACGGCTATTACACATATTACATCCACTGGGCATAAAAGTTTGCCACCAGTGCAAATATAGGGAACAAAGCAGCATATCATATACACTGGCCATCAAAATTGGCCACCAGTGCAAATAAATGCGGCAGCAAAACAAGAGCATAACTGAAACAACTTCAGAAGAGCTCAAGAAATGTTATCATGGGTATCCACCATGCTGGAAATAAGCTTAGCAAGCTGATTAGCTTTGTCCTGTTTGGCGCTAAATCCTCCAACACTTGCTGTTGCACCAGAAAGTATGCATCTGAATGCTCCAGGGACTTCCGCAGTCCTTCCACTTCTTGTCGCAGCACAGCTGATCAATGTCTTTCAGCTTGTAGTTGAGACTCAAGAAACCGAACTGATTCAGACAGTGAGTTTGAATAGCTTGTGCAAGCGGTAGTGGCCAGTAACTCCAACACTAAAACAAGACAGGATGTGTCACTATCCTGAACCTTATCTGCATTACTTCCTTTACCGTTGCTTAATAAGGCACTCTTCCCCAATATTCTGTCAGCATTCTAAAAGAAGAAACAAGCACACACATAACAAGGTTAGCATGTACTAGTATATGAAACTCATTTTGGTGAACCAGTTCATTAGTAAGGTGGACAGGATTAAACTACCAAGTCTTCTATTGCCAAGTACTAGTACATAATAAAAGCATCAAACAAACATATATCGATGTCCTATGGTAGGAATGGAATCTTAAATTAGAACAGTTGTTCTTCAGGTTTAGGCACTTGTTCTACATGAACAGAGTACAGTAAGACGCAAGAATATAATACTTAAAAATAGAAAATGAGCTCATAGACCTTACCACATTCTTGGATCGGGACCAGTACAGAACAAGGCGCTCCAGTCATCGTCCAGTAAATGTGTCTCAGGAGAACGTAAGAGAATTTGATGAGTTTCTTTGCTGATGAAGTACGTTTTCTTTAGGTAATTCCGATACTGCCACCAAGCATTCTTGAAGATAGCAGAGGTATTAGCACAGGTTACCTCATCCTGAGTTTCCAAATCGGTCCTTCTCTATAGAGAAAAATGGGAAAATTTGCTGTATTATAACCATCATGGAGGTAGGATGTATGGGACGAAGCAAAGTGATTGCCATGAATAACATTACTTACACATAACTCCTGGACAAGCACCTGCAACTGGCATTTTCCTTCATCTTCAGTATAATATTTCCAAGATGGGAAGATATGCACATACGATTTAACAACATCAAATGCGATAGATGCTAAACTACGACTAGCTGGTTGTGCTTCCTCCACAGGAATAGGCGTACTAACTGGTGGAGTTGGGGTTCGCCATGATAGTACTGGCCCTTTGGGCACTGGAGCTGCCTTACTAACTTATCTTGTTTGGGAGCTCTGTGGTGGAGATGGTGCTGTGTCAACAGGAACTGGGTTACTATCGGCTGGGGTTGTGGTTAGATTGGGTGAAGCTGGTTCTCTGTCCATCGTAGTAGGGGTACAATCTGCGAGAGTTTGGGTTATGTGTGGTAGGGCTGGTTCTTGTGCATGTACAACCGGGGTGCTATCTCCACCAATAGGTAGCACTGTTTTATTTGAAGACCGTGTTTTAGTCCGCTAGATACTGGCATCACCCGCTCCAATTCAGATGGCTGATAAACAGGAAACATAGTTGAATGTACAGACATTGTATGAGAGACAGACGCAATAGATAGTGTGGAAAAAAGAGGGCATGAAATAGTTGACATGTAATTTTTTTAACTAAAACGGATAGCATGACATAATTTCACATATATGATGTCTATCTAAAATGGATAGCATAGCATAACATAATTCAAAGGCATGATGAATAACTAAACAGGATCGCATGACATAATTCACCTACATGTTATCTAAGTAATCAGGATCGCATCATTTAATTCACATATGTGATTTATATGCTAAACAGAGGGCATTTGATATGATGTCCGAACTAAGAACATGGTGTTGAATATTGTGTATATGATGTCTAAACTATGGAATGCAAGACACCGTATGCATGATAAGAGCAGTATAACCGTGCCAAGTTAGAGCATACACCTCAGTGGGGGAATAGGACTGGTCATCTGTCTCTGAATCCATCTATGAGGAGCTATCAGGACCCAACAAGAGATCTGCTTCGACATGTAGCATTGTCTGCTCTGAAGGCCTTGTTTTCACTCCAGATTTTTCCATCTCCCACCCAAATGGCTGATTCACAGGAAGAGTAGTTTACTGTACAAACATTGTCGACAAATGGAAATGTAATGAACAAAAGGATGGGCAAGATATCATTCAAATATATGATGCCTGGTTAAACAGGATGGCATTGCACATTTCACATAGATTATGGCTGGCTAAAAGACATGAGACTGCATAATTCCCATATATGATATAGAAACTAAACATGTGGCATTACAAAACATGTCTAAACTAAGCAGATGACAAATATGATGTCAAAAGTAGGCACTGCAAGGTAACATATGCATGATATGACTAACATCATCATGCCAAGGTGGAGCAAACACCTTGGGGGGTAAATAGGAGTGGTCAGCAGCGTCCGAATCCACCTCAGAACAAATATCTTCCTCTGGATTACAATCTCGAGAGGGGTGGGGAGGGTTTGCTATTGAACCCACCATGGACCAATGTCTGCATGACATTGTATTGCCGCTCAAAACTCTCCTCTTTTTCTCTACATGTTCAGCATGACTGTGTACAATATCTGACATGCATACGAAAAAATATGGTGAGATTATGTAAGGAGAGCATGCAGAAATTTAGAGTGATGGTAACAACCAGTGGATCAATGTTTTTCCGTTGAACCAAATTAGCCCTAATGGATCGACGTGAATGTATAGTAATAAGTGATGCAACAAGTGTACAACCTCTTTGCTGTAGCTGTGTCGACCTCAGCATCATTGGGTTGGTCTCTGAAGCAGTTGAGGCGGAGGTGGCTGTCGGAGGTGTGGAGGAAGATCTGAGGAATCTGTAGACGGCGTCCAGGGCACTGCTCTATTGTGATGGATCGTTCTGTCATTGGAGCAGCTCTGGTGAGCCGTAAGACATCAAGGCTGAAGCAGCACAAGACAGACATTGTCAATCTCAAGTGGGATTCTAATAGCATCTCCAATAGATGATGTAAAATGGATGTAAAATTAACATCACCAAAAACTACATGACTACAATATATGAGGTAAAAACTGTTGACTCTGAACTTAACTGTCGAAAATGAAATTTACTGTGGAATCTGAATGCTACTGTCGAAACTGAATGCAATGGTAGCAGAGAGGCACTTGACATGTAGTTTAGGGAGGGCCTGCAGTTCATCTTCAACCTGCACCCCCCTGAGCCGCCAGCCACCACCGGCCGAACCGCCGGCCCCAGCGCCGCCTTGCCGCCCTGAAACAACTCGCACCACCGCCCCGGCCAGCCCTCTAGGCCCCCCGTCCCCACCCTGAACCGTAAGATAGATAGTGGGGTACCTCTCCGGCGAGCCCCCGTCCCCGCTGCGGGAGGTTCTTCCTTAACTCCGGCGAGCCCCCCAACCCCTGAAAATCGACTGACCCAAAAGTCGATTCAGTCGACTGAAGTGTGGCTTAATCGGAGCAGAGCAGCAGCATGAGCGAGGGGGAGAGCAGCAGCAGCAGCTGGGCGAGCGAGAGATCGAGCGAGAGCCGGAGCAGCAGCAGCAGATCTGGCTAGTATGGACACCACCGCTGAAGGGGCCTCGCACTGGGGGAGAGCCGCCGTGGAGATGTCGCCCGCGGCGCCGGCTTCAAGGTAGCCGCTCCATGGGGGTGGGGGATGGAGCACCGTCGGCGTCGGGAGGTCGAGTTAAGGATAAGGTGCGATGCGATGAGTGTACAACCTCTTTGGTGGCGCCGAGTAGGCCTCGGCTTCGTCCGAGGAGTCGGTGAGGATGCTGCGGTTCCGGTGGAACAGGTTAAGGCGACACTGTGGGGATGGAGCAGCCGCGATAGACGAGGTGATCGTCGGAGCAGCTCCTTGGAGGTGGAGGACGGGGCGGTTGAACCGATGGGACAGCGAGATGGACGACGGATGCTCATCCGGGGAGGTGGACGAGGGACGTCGAGCTGTTGCGGTGGATGACATCATCGGGGAAGAGGCTCCAGTTGGGCAGCAGTGATGTGGCGGACGGAAGAGGGTGGGGTTTCGTGGCTGGAGCGGAGAGGTTATGGCGGCCTAGGATTTCGAATGGCGAAAAGGGGGCGATGGGAGGGGGTGAAGCATGACTTAGGAACGCGCTTGTCCAAAATGTAGGGTGTGTTACAAAAGTACCCCCACCAATTTGAACTAGCGGCCCTTTCGACTCAGGGTTAGAAGGGGGATTTCGCATGTCGGGATTTGGCAGCTGGAGGGAGTTTTCCGCGTGTTGTAATTTCGGGATAGCAAGGCGCGGGTTGTGAAGGCGCCAGTTTTGGGAGCACAATATCTGAATTTTCGGGATATAACAAGACGCGGGTTGAATTTTAGGGACAAGCCTAACGTGTAGTAATATTGTACTTGTACGTACCAAATCAATTCACACTTCCCTCAACCAAAAAGAAAACGAAAAAAATAAAACTATTCACACCACACAAAGAGAGAGTCTTGCCCCGTTTTACTATAGAAATGCTATTCAAAGCTACTCCCTCCTTCCATCTATATAGGGCCTAATGCATTTTTCGATGCTAACTTTGACCAAATATTAGAGCAATGATATATGACATGCAGCTTACACAAAGCACACTGTTAAATTCGCCTATGAAAGGTTCTTTCAATGATATAATTTTCACATTGTGAATGTCATGTACTATTAATCTTGTCAATAGTCAAAGGCGGTCTTAAAAATCTCATTACGCCCTATATAGATGGAAGGAGGGAGTATGAATCAATGTTATGTCCGATTAAATTTTTTTCGCTTGCTATATAATGCATGTAACCTACGCATACCAACATTTTAGTGCATTCCAAATGTCTATACTACCGCTGCAATTCGAACTAAATTTGAATTCGTTTCTCTATTTCAATAAGAATCTACAATCATGATTGTTGCCAACTTCAACCATCATAGTTTCCTTGCTATCCGCCAGATATAAATCAGACGGCCTATAATGCAGGATGGCAGACACACCATCATCAACAACTCCGTTTTTTATAAGAGTGGAGATAAAATATATTAAATGTAGTATACCATGTTCATAACCACACCATGTGTAACACCGCTATATATATTCACACATCCGTCGGTTTGAAACACTATGATAAATTTGTCAAATATCCGAATTCGCTTTTTATAATGAAGTATATATGATCTCTATTCGTCTTTTACACCCACACAACCCTCTTATCTTTGTAGCTAGCTCTAACTTTCTCTTGTGCATGCACACGCCCGCATCCCTCTCACCCTCCCTCAGCATTCTCTAGCTCCATCGCGCAAATTCGTCTTTTCACTTCAGGTCATTCACCCACGGTGTGTGTAGGCCCCCCAGCTCCTTCTTTACGGCACACATCGATCGATATGCCTCTCTAGCCAGGTGTGCCCAGCACAAACACAAGCTTCTCCTCTTCTCTTGTCATCGTCCATGCCTCACTCCCACCACTCTTTTCATCGTTCTCGTACTCGCACACTCCTCCCCGTCGATATAGTATGCCTCTCGTACCACCTCCTACATGCATCCCTCTCTCTCTATCCTTCTCCTCGTGCCTCATTTGGTTCTAACACACACATGCATGTATACCGATCGATCTCCCAACATATACCTAGATCGACTTTAACTACCCCCCATCGATCGATGTACCTCACAAGTTATGTCTCTCCTTTCTCTTACAAAGGGCGATTGATCTTCCTATGTAGTTATGTCTGCTTACCACAGCCACATCGTCCCCCCTCATCATTCATGCATGCCTCCTGACCCGTCTCTCACACACACGTGCACAAACAACAAGCAGCCATCTCCTCTCTTTGATATTGCGGGCGTGCCCTCTGTTTGTCTAGCAAGCCTATCCCACCATTTGTTAGAAGCAACTCCACTACCACCCCCTCCAACACTCTAGCTCTGTCTGTCTCCCAACCTTATTCATCTTCTGCACATATGCATGGATGTCGATCGATCTCCCTTAATACATGAGGCAGACCGATCTCCTTAATACATGAGGTAGGCCTCTCTCCTCCTCCACACATATACCAGTGATACGTCTCCAACGTATCTATAATTTTTGATTGCTCCATGCTATATTTTCTACTGTTTTGGACTATATTGGGCTTTATTTTCCACTTTTATATTATTTTTGGGACTAAACTATTAACCGGAGGCCCAGCCCAGAATTGCTGTTTTTTGCCTTTTTCAGTGTTTCGGATAAACAAAATATCAAACGGATTCCAAACGGAATAAAATCTTCGGAAATGTGATTTTCTCATCGAACGTCATCCAGGAGACTTGGACCCTACTGCAAGGGATCAAAGAGGTGGTCACAAGGGTGGGGGGCGCCCCCCCTAGGGCGTGCCCCCTGCCTCGTGGGCCCCTCGGTGCTCCACCGACGTACTCCTTCCTCCTATATATACACACGTACCCCCAAACGATCAGAACAGGAGCCAAAAACCTAATTCCACCGCCGCAACTTTCTGTATCCACGAGATCCCATCTTGGGGCCTGTTCCGGAGCTTCGCCGGAAAAGGGCCGTCATCACGGAGGTCTTCTACATCATCCTAGCCCCTCCGATGAAGTGTGAGTAGTTTACCTCAGACCTTCGGGTCCATAGTTAGTAGCTAGATGGCTTCTTCTCTCTCTTTGAATCTCAATACAAATTTCTCCCCCTCTCTTGTGGAGATCTATTCGATGTAATCTTATTTTTGCGGTGTGTTTGTTGAGATCGATGAATTGTGGGTTTATGATCAAGTCTATCTATGAATAATATTTGAATCTTCTCTGAATTCTTTTATGCATGATTGGTTATCTTTGCAAGTCTCTTTGAATTATCCATTTGGTTTGGCCAACTAGATTGGTAGTTCTTGCCATGGGAGAAGTGCTTAGCTTTGGGTTCGATCTTGCGGTGTCCTTACCCAGTGACAGGAGGGGCAGCAAGGCACGTATTGTATCGTTGGCATCGAGGATAACAAGATGGGGTTTATTTCATATTGCATGAATTTATCTCTCTACATCATGTCATCTTGCTTAAGGCGTTACTCTGTTTTTAACTTAATACTCTAGATGCATGCTGGATAGTGGTCGATGAGTGGAGTAATAGTAGTAGATGCAGAATCGTTTCGATCTACTTGTCACGGACGTGATGCCTATATACATGATCATGCCTAGATATTCTCATGATTATGCACAATTCTATCAATTGCTCAACAATAATTTGTTCACCCACCGTAGAATACTTATGCTCTTGAGAGAAGCCACTAGTGAAACCTACGGCCCCCGGGTCTATTCTCATCATATTAATCTCCATCACTTTTATATTGTTTTGATATTTACTTTGCCTTTACTTTTTACTTTGCATCTTAATATCAAAAAATACCAAAAATATTCTATCTATCAGATCTCACTCTCGTAAGTGACCGTGAAGGGATTGACAAACCCTAATCGCGTTGGTTGCGAGTAGCTATCGCTTTGTGCAGGTATGAGGGACTTGAGGATGAGCTCCTACTGGATTGATACCTTGGTTCTCAAAAACTGAGGGAAATACTTACGCTACTCTGCTGCATCATCCCTCCCTCTTCGGGGAAAACCAACGCAAGCTCAAGACGTAGCAAGAAGAATTTCTGGCGCTGTTGCCGGGGAGTCTACGCAAAAAGTCAATATACCAAGTAGCCATCACAATCCCTATCTCTCGCATTACATTATTTGCCATTTGCCTCTCATTTTCCTCTCCCCCTAATTCACCCTTGCCGTTTTATTCGCCCTCTCTCTCTATCCTCCCTCTCTGTTTGCCTCTTTTTGTCCGCTTGCTTTTTGTTTGCCCGTGTGTTAGATTGCTTGTTTGTCGCGATGGCTCAAGATACTACCAAATTGTGTGACTTCACCAATACCAATAAAAATGATTTCCTTAGCACTCCGATTGCTCCTCTTACCGATGCTGAATCTTGTGAAATTAATACTGCTTTGTTGAATCTTGTTATGAAAGATCAATTCGTCGGCCTTCCTAATGAAGATGCCGCCACTCATCTGAATAGCTTTGTCGATTTATGTGATGTGCAAAAGAAAAATGATGTCAATAATGACGTTGTTAAATTGAATCTATTTCCTTTTTCGCTTAGAGATCGTGCTAAAGCTTGGTTTTCGTCTTTGCCTAAGAATAGTATTGATTCATGGAACAAATGCAAAGATGCTTTGATCTCTAAATATTTTCCTCCCACTAAGATCATCTCTCTTAGAAATGATATAATGAACTATAAGCAATTTGATCGTGAACATGTTGCACAAGCTTGGGAGAGAATGAAATTAATGATACGTAATTTCCCTACTCATGGATTGAATTTGTGGATGATTATACAAAATTTTTATGCCGGATTGAATTTTGCTTCTAGAAATCTTTTAGATTCGGCCGCAAGAGGCACTTTTATGGAAATCACTTTAGGAGATGCTACTAAACTCCTAGATAATATTATGGTTAATTATTCTCAATGGCATACTGAAAGAACTTCTAATAAAAAAGTGCATGCGATAGAAGAAATTAATGTGTTGAGTGAAAAGATGGATGAACTTATGAAATTATTTCCTACTAAGAGTGTTTCTTCTGATCCTAATGATATGCCTTTGTCTACTTTGATTGAGAATAACAATGAATCTATGGATGTGAATTTTGTTGGTAGGAATAATTTTGGTAACAACGCTTATAGAGGGAATTTTAATCCTAGGCCATATCCTAGTAATCATTCTAATAATTATGGGAATTCCTACAACAACTCTTATGGAAATTATAATAAGATGCCCTCTTATTTTGAATCTAATATTAAATAATTTATTTCTTCGCAAAAGAATTTTAATGCTATGATTGAAGAAAAATTGCTTAAGATTGATGTTTTGGCTAGGAACGTTGATAGAATTGTTCTTGATGTTGATGCTTTGAAACTTAGATCTATTCCACTGAAGCATGATATTAATGAGTCTCTAAAAGCCATGAGAATTTCAATTGATGAGTGTAAAGAAAGAACCGCTAGGATGCGTGCTTCCAAAGATGCCTTTATTAAAGCGTGTTCTTCCAATTACTATGAAAATCAAGATGAAGATCTAAAAGTTATTGATGTGTCTCCAATTAAATCTTTATTTTGCAATATGAATCTTGATGAAACTGAATATGATCTTCCTTTACCTAGGAGGCATTCTAAAAATTTGGAGTGTTTAGATCTTAATGATGAAATTGATGAAAGTGGGATTGAAAGAAATAAAAATCTAGATGTTGCTAAACCCACTATATTGGATTTCAAGGAATTTAATTATGAAAATTGCTCTTTGATTGATTGTATTTCCTTGTTGCAATCCATGCTAAATTCTCCACATGCTTATAGTCGAAATAAAGCCTTCATCGAACATATTGTTGATGCCTTGATGCAATCTTATGAAGAAAAACTTGAGTTGAAAGTTTCTATCCCTAGAAAACTCTATGATGAGTGGGAACCAACTATTAAAATTAAAATTAAAGATCATGAGTTTTATGCTTTGTGTGATTTGGGTGCTAGTGTCTCTACTATTCCCAAGACTTTGTGTGATTTACTAGATTTCCGTAATTTTGATGATTGCTCTCTAAACTTGCATCTTGTGGATTCCACTATTAAGAAACCTATGGGAAGAATTAATGATGTTATTATTGTTGCAAATAGGAATTATGTGCCCGTAGATTTCATTGTTCTTGATATAGATTGCAATCCTTCTTGCCCTATTATTCTTGGTAGACCTTTCCTTAGAACGGTTGGTGCGATTATTGATATGAAGGAAGGGAATATTAGATTTCAATTTCATTAAAAAAGGGCATGGAACACTTCCCAAGAAAGAAAATAAAATTACCATATGAGACTATCATGAGAGCCACTTATGGATTGCCTACCAAAGATGGCAATACTTAGATCTATACTTGCTCGTTATGCCTAGCTAGGGGCGTTAAACGATAGCGCTTGTCGGGAGGAAACCCAATTTTATTTTTATTCCTTGCTTTTTGCTCCTGTTTAGTAATAAATAAATTATTTAGCCTCTGTTTTCCTTGTGTTTTTTGTGTTTAATTAGTGTTTGTGCCAAGTAGAACCGTTGGGAAGACTTGGGGAAAGTCTTGTTGAACTTGCTGTAAAAAACAGAAACTTTAGCGCTCACGAGAACTGCTGTCATTTTTATTTGAAGAGTGATATTTAGTTAATTCTTTTTGAAGATGATTAATAGATAAATTCCTCACGTCCAGAAATTTATTTTAGAATTTTTGGGGTTCCAGATCTTGCGCTAGCTACAGATTACTACAGACTGTTCTGTTTTTGACAGATTCTGTTTTTCGTGTGTTGTTTGCTTATTTTGATGAATCTATGGCTAGTAAAATAGTTTATAATCCATAGAGAAGTTGGAATACAGTAGTTTGAACACCAATATAAATAAGGAATGAGTTCATTACAGTACCTTGAAGTGGTCTTTTGTTTTCTTTCGCTAACGGAGCTCACGAGTTTTCTATTTTGAGTTTTGTGTTGTGAAGTTTTCAAGTTTTGGGTGAATTCTTTTGATGGATCATGGAACAAGGAGTGGCAAGAGCCTAAGCTTGGGTATGACCATGGAACCCCCAAGATAATCCAAGGACACCAAAAAGTCAAAGCTTGGGGATTCCCCGGAAGGCATCCCCTCTATCGTCCAATTCCATCGGTAATTTACTTGGAGCTATATTTTATTCACCAACATGATATGTGTTTTGCTTGGAGCGTCTTGTGTTATTTGTGTCTTTGTTTGTCAGTATGCCACAATCATCTTTGCTGTACACACCTTTTTAGAGAGCCATACATGAATTAAAATTTGATAGGTATACTCTATCTGCTTCACTTATATCTTTTGAGCTAGATAATTTTGCTCTATGGGCTTCACTTATATCTTTTGAGCTAGATAATTTTGCTCTATGTGCTTCACTTAGATCTTTTATAGCACGGTGGTGGATTCGTTTTAAAGAAACTATTGATCTCTCATGCTTCACTTAAATTATTTTGAGAGTCTCTTAATAGCATGGTAATTTTCCTAATAATAATATGCTTGGTATTCAAGATTTGTGAAACTTTCTTTTGAGTATGTTGAATACTAAGAAAAGATTGAAGCATGATAATTGTTTTGAGATATGGAGGTGATAATATTAAAGTCATGCTAGTTGAGTAGTTGTGAATTTAAAGAATACTTGTGTTGAAGTTTGTGATTCCCGTAGCATGCACGTATGGTGAACCGTTATGTGATGAAGTCGGAGCATGATTTATTTATTGATTGTCTTCCTTATGAGTGGCGGTCGGGGAAGAGCGATGGTCTTTTCCTACCAATCTATGCCCCTAGGAGCATGCGCGTAATACTTTGCTTTGATAACTTCTAAATTTTTGCAATAAGTATATGAGTTCTTTATGACTAATGTTGAGTCCATGGATTATACGCACTCCCACCCTTCCACCCTTGCTAGCCTCTCTAATACCGCGCAACTTTCGCCGGTATCATACACCTACCATATACCTTCATCAAAGCAGCCACCATACCTACCTATTATGGCATTTCCATAGCGATTCCGAGATATATTGCCATGCAACTTTCCACCATCTAGTTCATCATGACATATCCATCATTGTCATATTGCTTAGCATGATCATGTAGTTGACATAGTATTTGTGGCAAAGCCACTGTTCATAATTCTTTCATACTTGTCACTCGTGATTCATTGCATATCCCGGTACATCGCCGGAGGCTTTCATATAGAGTCATACTTTGTTTTAGTATCGAGTTGTAATCATTGAGTTGTAAATAAATAGAAGTGTGATGATCATCATTCAATAGAGCATTGTCCCAAAAAAAGGGGAAAGGCCAAAGAAAAAAAAGAAGGCCCAAAAAAACCAAAAATAAAAAGGGGCAATGCTACTATCCTTTTTTCCACACTTGTGCTTCAAAGTAGCACCATGATATAGCAAGTCTCATATATTGTGCTTCAAAGTAGCACCATGTTCTTCATATAGAGAGTCTCATATGTTGTCACTTTCATATACTAGTGGGAATTTTACATTATAGAACTTGGCTTGTATATTCCAATGATGGGCTTCCTCAAATTGCCATAGGTCTTCGTGAGCAAGCAAGTTGGATGCACACCCACTAGTATCTTTTGTTGAGCTTTCATACATTTATAGCTCTAGTGCATCCGTTGCATGGCAATCCCTACTCACTCACATTGATATCTATTGATGGGCATCTCCATAGCCCGTTGATACGCCTAGTCGATGTGAGACTATCTTCTCCTTTTTGTCTTCTCCACAACCACCATTCTATTCCACCTATAGTGCTATATCCATGGCTCACGCTCATGTATTGCGTGAAGATTGAAAAAGTTTTGAAAAAGTTAGAGTATGAAACAATTGCTTGGCTTGTCATCGGGGTTGTGCATGATTTAAATACTTTGTGTGGGGAAGATGGAGAATAGCCAGACTATATGATTTTGTAGGGATAACTTTCTTTGGCCATGTTATTTTGAGAAGACATAATTGCTTTGTTAGTATGCTTGAAGTATTATTATTTTCTATGTCAATATAAACTTTTGTCTTGAATCTTTCTAATCTGAATATTCATACAACAATTAATAAGATTTGCATTGAAATTATGCCAAGTAGCACTCCGCATCAAAAATTCTTTTTTTATCATTTACCTACTCGAGGACGAGCAGGAATTAAGCTTGGGGATGCCTGATACGTCTCCAACGTATCTATAATTTTTGATTGCTCCATGCTATATTATCTACTGTTTTGGACTATATTGGGCTTTATTTTCCACTTTTATATTATTTTTTGGGACTAACCTATTAATCGGAGGCCCAGCCCAGAATTGCTGTTTTTTTGCCTATTTCAGTGTTTCGGATAAACAGAATATCAAACGGAGTCCAAATGGAATAAAATCTTCGGAAACGTGATTTTCTCACCGAACGTGATCCAAGAGACTTGGACCCTACTGCAAGGGATCAAAGAGGTGGTCACGAGGGTGGCGGGCGCCCCCCTAGGGCACGCCCCCCTGCCTCGTGGGCCCCTCGGTGCTCCACCGACGTACTCCTTCCTCCTATATATACACACGTACCCCCAAACGATTAGAACAGGAGCCAAAAACCTAATTCCACCACCGTAACTTTCTGTATCCACGAGATCCCATCTTGGGGCCTGTTTCGGAGCTCCGCCGGAAAAGGGCCGTCATCACGGAGGGCTTCTACATCATCCAAGCCCCTCCGATGAAGTGTGGGTAGTTTACCTCAGACCTTCGGGTCCATAGTTAGTAGCTATATGGCTTCTTCTCTCTCTTTGAATCTCAATACAAAGTTCTCCCCCTCTCTTGTGGAGATCTATTCGATGTAATCTTCTTTTTGTGGTGTGTTTGTTGAGACCGATGAATTGTGGGTTTATGATCAAGTCTATCTATGACTAATATTTGAATCTTCTCTGAATTCTTTTATGCATGATTGGTTATATTTGCAAGTTTCTTCGAATTATCCGTTTGGTTTGGCCAACTAGAATGGTAGTTCTTGCCATGGGAGAAGTGCTTAGCTTTGGGTTCGATCTTGCGGTGTCCTTACCCAGTGACAGAAGGGGCAGCAAGGCACGTATTGTATCGTTGCCATCGAGGATAACACGATGGAGTTTATTTCATATTGCATGAATTTATCTCTCTACATCATTTCATCTTTCTTAAGGCGTTACTCTATTTTTAACTTAATACTCTAGATGCATGCTGGATAGCGGTCGATGAGTGGAGTAATAGTAGTAGATGCAGAATCGTTTCGATCTACTTGTCACGGACATGATGCCTATATACATGATCATGCCTAGATATTCTCATTATTATGCTCAATTCTATCAATTGCTCAACAATAATTTGTTCACCCACCGTAGAATACTTATGCTCTTGAGAGAAGCCACAAGTGAAACATATGGCCCCCGGGTCTATTCTTATCATATCAATCTCCATCACTTTTATATTGTTTTGCTATTTACTTTGCCTTTACTTTTTACTTTGCATCTTTATATCAAAAAATACCAAAAATATTCTATCTATCAGATCTCACTCTCGCAAGTGACCGTGAAGGGATTGACAACCCCTAATCACGTTGGTTGCGAGTAGCTATCACTTTGTGTAGGTACGAGGGACTTGAGCATGGGCTCCTACTGGATTGATACCTTGGTTCTCAAAAACTGAGGGAAATACTTACGCTACTCTGCTGCATCATCCCTTCCTCTTCGGGGAAAACCAACGCAAGCTCAATACGTAGCAACCAGCCATTGTACCTCTATAGTTAATTGGGCCTCCCTCTTCCCCCACCACACACCGATAGTCGAGCGCTGCAGGTAGGTATCCATGCCACAGAGACAAACTGCACATGTCCCATCTCACGTTCCAGTAGGCCAGCCACTCTATAACTTTGACGTGGGCACACACAAATTCGATGGCACTCTTTATCGATCGCGCGCGCACACACACACACATCATCCCTCTCTTCGATTCTATGGACACCTCAAGCCGATGATACCTCCACTCTCTTCTCGTGGATCACCCCATCTATATATATGTTATATCCAGGACTCTATTTCACACACATTGCATATGTTAAATTTTTTGATTGACCCCCCCCCCCCCCAACAAAAAAACTCTCAAGAACCCACACACTATATCTCTCTAGGTTTGTATCTCTCTCACACAACCCCACGTAGGTGGTGTATGTATACAAGAAGAGTATAGGTGTAGAGTGCACGTACTCACGCTTCCTGCCCAGCCACACCCGCGCGGGTACACGGTGGAGCTCATTTCTCCACAGAAGCTGAATTTGTTTCTGAAACATCAAGTGGCCAGAGACTCAAAAACTTATTTGCCCATTAGTGACTTGTCAGGGCGGTGGATTTTAGTTTGTACAATAATGCTGCATCCACCTAAAGTAACGAAAGTTCTTATGTAAACTTCCTAGTAATTCCCTCTTCGTAGGTGCATCATTACTCCTAACATTTGTAATATCAGTTTGAAACTTGTAATATTGCCGTGTCCTATTCCTGCGTTTTCAAAATCCTGCGAATCAAACAGGTCCTGAGTTGGTGATGATGTTGTGCCTCACATCTTTCACCAATAGCCGTCGGATCTAGATCTGACGCATACAAACCAAGCTTCTCCATTTTTGCAAAAAGATGCCCACACTTGTTCCCTATTTACAAACAACTCCTTGTCTCTCACAATCAGCCTCATCTCCTCCCCACCACATCTAGGAGTAGAAGGCCGTGGAAAAATCTGGCGCGATGGCCGCTGCCGGAGCCGTCCACCCCCAATCTTGGTGTTCCTTGCAATGCACAGGCATCTACGCATGGGAAATTATGTCGAACAGGGCTAGTTGTAAGCAGGCTAGCTCTACAGCCATGATGATAGTGACTGCAGACGGTAAGGCTGACTATGGTATGCCGAACACGGAGCCTATACTCAGGTGTCATCTCTGGCGCAGGGTCTTGTCACTTCACTGTGAGGAGCAACACGTAATAATTTGACCAACGGATATTCACTGTGAGGAACTGCCTTTGGGTGAATGACACGTGGCCCCAGGGGGTGGCTGGCCCACCTATCATACAGCCAAAGGCAGGTGCAACAGAGGACCGAGGAGTAGTATGAAATCCGACGCACCTACGCACGCTAACCTAGGGCTGAGTGATCACTTGAATCGCAAGAGCAGTTGACTAGAAGCTACGCTAGACCCATGGAGGCGATGAGCGTGAGCATCAGCCAGCTGTGCCAGATGGTCCACGACGCCGGCCTGCAGCCCGGCACCGAGGAATGTCTCCAGGTAGTATTGCTTGAGGCCGCCAGGACGAGGGGCCGCCTGGACGACAGCTTCGTCTCCTTGTTCGACGAGGTCCTCGTCGGTTTCCTCAACAAGTTCACCGTCATCAAGAAGCTTGCGGACGACTTTGACGTAAGCCTCCAGCCGACGCGCCCAGGCTCTGCGATGCCCGCCACCCTCAACAGCCACTATGGTAACACCCTCTTCGACGCACTGGTGGCCCTGCGACTGCCCGCTGTCGCGCCGGAGAATGTCCACCTCGAGGTCGCGCTCGCCACGCAGTGCCTGGCGCAGCAAGACACCATCGACATAATCACCCACGTCTACGCGCAAATCGTCCACAAGGACTACTACATGCAAGAGGAGGACGATAGGACGCTGGCCTTCTTGGAGCGCAGGGCAACCTTGGACGGCACTGTTCAGAAGCACGTTGAGCTCGCCGCCAACGCCGCTGCTCCTCACACGTCGGTTGGTGACCCTGCGCACTAGGGCGTGAGGATGTCGTTGAATGTTGATGGATCCATATGTATTTTTATCTTTTTGTCAAATCCATGTGGTAGTATATGATACTACAGTAATTATCTTACCTTTCACATCAACTTCATAATTTTCGTACGTACTCCATGCATGAACGGCGCCAGAACGAAACTTCTCATTACTCTAGGCAAAATCGTTATTTTCTATCTATCGGTCGCGCCATGGAGCAGAACCAAATTTTACAAGTTACGAGTTCAAAAGGAAAAGCCTACCGTGTTCGCGTCGCACCCCCACACGGTTGGTCCGGCACACCGCTCAAGCGGGAATGCGTGCGGTGTTGCATTTTCACTTACAAGTGGGACCGCGGTTGAGCAAACCAACTATTGGCAAACCCCCACCCCGCCCACCGCGCGATGGCTGAGAAAACAAGATGGAGAAGAGATGGTTGTATCATGGACTCCAAGAAAATTGGTGTCGGATGGGACTCATGTGGGTGGCGTGTGCCGTACTGCTAGACGTGAATGCTAGTTATGGCCCATGCCACCCCACTATATCGAGCCTATATCGAGGTACGTAGAACAAATTTCCTGCAGTCCGTGCTCAGCCCTCCTCTATCTCTCTTCTCAGCCAGCTAGCGGACGCGCGGAGCCCATCGTCTGTTTGCTCACATGCGGCCCCACATGTCAGTGAAAACGCAAGAGGACCCACTGAACCTGCACATCTTTCACCTCGACGTGCTGGTGATTAAAAACAAATCCAATAAAGATCTTCAGTGGCCACTTTTGGAGTTACTCAAGAGTAGTAAGATTCTATTTACAGTTTAACCCAAGATGCACATCTCGTGGCTTCAACTACCACTCTATTTTCTTTCATGACATGACCTGGATGCTGGATGTCCCACGTGTCGGCAAAAGGAGGAAGAACCCGACCAAATCTTCGATTCTGCTCTCGGATGAGATTAGTGCACTTGTTGATACTCCTACTAGAATAGAGGCTAGACATGAGACTAGATGCGAGGAAGCAACGTCTACTTCTTTACACTCGAAGAAGAAAGAAGCACGCAAGATCGAGCCTCTGCAGATCAACAATGAATGCATCAAGAAGGCACTAATCCAACTTACAGGAGTAGTAAAATGTATTCTTGTGGTTCTTGTTTTCTTTGGTCTTGCTTTTCTAGTCAAAATTATCGTTGGAGTTCATGCAAAATGGAGGTCTGTTTGGGGTCGTGCGTTGGAGTTGGCCTTACAAGTGGGACCGCAGTTAAGGAAACTGACTATCGGCAAACCCCCACCTCGCCCGCCGCGTGATGGCTGAAGTTAGAGAAATGACGAGGTTGAAGAGATTGCTCTAGCACAGACTCCAAGAAATAATATGGTGTCAGATGGATGTCATGGTGGTGGCGTGTGCCGTACTCCTGGACATGAATGCTTGTTCTGGCCCATGCCACCCTACTACTCCTAGTACTTACTCCTACTATATAGTACTAGTATCGAGGATTCGAGGTGCTGGTTACGTACAGCGAACACATTAACATATGGCTACAGTAAAAACACCCGCCCGACGCGCAAAGCATGTGAAGCTAGTACAAATAGTGTACTACTATTGTTCATTGGCCTCATCCGATAACCTGTTGCAATGCACGCACAATTATGTATTCGGAAAATATCTTTTTGCCTCGTCGCACCACTCACTCAGAGAAGCGACTCGAAAGCCATTCATAAATTTAGTAAGTTTATCACAGGCGTATCATTTTATTACATACAACAGGTCATCAACCCACAACAAATACATTATAAATACTAAAGTTTTCACCACACAACAAATAACAAGCCATGAAATGAACTTCAACTCAACCATTCCGCGGCGTTGGAAACGCTTGATTTGAACCACAAGTGATTCTATGGGACGGGCCATCCGTTGTCGATCTGGAGACCAACGCAGGACTGATCATCCAGGCTGAAGCAGCCTACTATATCAGTACAAGGGTAGGGAACCACCCAAATGTCCGAGGTATAGACACAGTTGCTTCTCATAAATGTGTCAACAGCAGTTGGATTGCCTTTCACCATCATCGGATAGTTTTGTCCAAGGAAGAGCGAGTTTTCTCCAAGACTATCAATTTTGTGCGAGGGAGAAGGAGTTGGCACTAGCACACTAGTATCCATCCCGAATACCATGCAATTGGTGTTGGAATAGGTCCGGAGAGTGCGACCATGGGAGACACCTGCTTCCTTAGCAGTAACATCATCAGTGGGCTGTATACACACAAGAAGAGGTGATCCATCGGAATTAGTTGCCAGGCGCCACAGAGTATATGGGCGCTGCTCGTGATCATCACCATCGACATCTCCCCCTTGGTTATAAAAATTTTCAAGTATAGGTGGTGGGATGTTCACAGGACCTTGGAAACACAAGAAGAAGGTTAATTAGTAAAGGGAAACTTGCTAACCCACATGCATGTGGATGAAACAATTATAATTACGATGGAAGACAAACGTATAGAAACTACGAGGATACCATGCAAAAAGAGTGCCACGAGTGGTGGCAGCAAACACAAGGCCCTCGTATTGAATTTCATCACAGTACTCATTCGTGCACAGAAACTGATTTTTGAGCAATGTCCATCGAGTCAAACCACTAAGGATGGCAACAAGCTTGTCGAAGATAGCAACAACTTCATAGTTGTTATAATTCCAAGAGCGGTTGGGAACTCGACAAATTGCTATCTTCCGTAGAATACAGTCACCATGATCGTATTTGAATGTGCGTACATTACTGGTGTGCTCAACCTCTGGGCAGTGTGCTGAGATTTTTGGAAGTGGAACCCGGTGACGAGTGTACACATTCACAAGTTCCCACTCGCAGTTGGACCCAGTGTAAACAACCCAATCTCCATTTGCGCCTGCCCAAGCCTTGCCCTCAAGCGATGGTATCTTAACATCATACGTATCATTATCAAGCAGCATCAACTTGCACAGGGCAAGGCCTCCGTCGTGACGGCGCCAGTCATCAGGGTCACGGCGAAGGAGATAGGGGAGATCAAACCGCTCCTTGACTCTTGGGTTCTTTGTAATGATGTTATTAGTTGAGTCGAGAATGGGCTAGAACGAACCTGCCATGCTAGCCGAGGTGATGATGTCGCACCGATCATGAGTTCCTCCACCACGTCATCTTTCAGATCGGGGCAAGCATAACGGGGTCGTTTCCGGCCTGTTCCCTCCATGGAGAAGAAGATCGAACAATGGCAGAAGAAAGGGTGAAGGGCTGAAGGAAAATGGAGGAGGGAGAGGAAGAGCGTGCGACAGCAGTTCCAAATCGAGAGGGAAAGGCGAAGAGTCGGTGGACGGTTGCTAGTTTGCCACGGTTCACGAAGAGGCACCCCGACCTACACGTCCATTCGGAAATACTCCTACTACTCGCTGTCGTCTCACTGATATGTTGGAACGGGACCACATGTCAACGAAACATGGTGTGTAATTTCTCGTGCAAAATGCGATCTGGCCGCGTTGGCCCGAGGTGCAGCATTAGTTATCAACCTTTATTTTTTTAATGGCGTGCCGATCAGTTTTGAAGCACGACTAACTGGTACTATACGTGGAGAGGATGACAGCAGGAACCCGCCAAGGTCATGGCAGTACGCAAGCAAGTGCCTCCTTATTTCAAGCCAATAAAAAAATGGCTCCTTGTAGTGGATTTCTGACATCTGGATCCCATGCCATTGTCAACGTAGTCAATAAACGAGAGAATTTCACAACGAGCGGCTGACACCAGGGACCCAGCAGCTCGCCCAGTTATTTTTGTTTTGGGTTAATTTACTAAATGCCACTCCAAATCTGGTGTATCCGAGAAATGCCACTGCAATTTCCAAACTTTGAAAAATGCCATTTCATGCCATTTCTAGTGGCATTTTTCGAAGTCTGGAGTGGCATTTTTCAAAGTTTGCAAACTGCAGTTGCGTTTTTCAAAGTTTGCAAAAATTGCAGTGGCATTTTTCAAAGTTTGGAAATTGCAGTGGCATTTCTATGAATCGCCATAATTGGAGTGGCATTTATCTAATTTGTTTTTGAGATGGAAGTAGGGTGTCAACTGGGCTGTGCGGGACACTCTGGCTTGTCTAGACAGCCTTTTCTTTTATGTTTACCACAGACCAGCCTAGTAGTTTTTTTTCTTTCTGAAAATGGTAGCCCAGTTGTTTTGTGATTTGTCAAGTAAGTCGCTTTATCAGGCCTGCTGGGCTACAAATCTTTCAAGACGAGGAGTGCTTCATTCGGCTGGCCAAGAAAATGGCCTATCAGTAATGAGAAATGGGATGTACATTTTTAAAACACATCAAACCGGCAATTATTTTCAAATATCTTTTTTTCATATCGAGATTTTAAATTGCATTGATTTTTATGCGTGGATAATTTATTGGATTTTATATTGATATGCATTTATTTTTAAAATCAGTCTGAATGTGACTCGAAATTTCGGGATTAAAAACAGTTCAGGCCGCATCGACATATGCAAAATTTTGTATAATTTTTTAACCATGGCCACAACATAGGCTGTAATGCTAACGTAAAGAATATAGGCTCCAAAAAAACCCATAAGAATTAGCAAATGGGCTGTAAATTATTTTTGAAATAATGGCAGATGGGTTGTATGCTGTTTTCCACAGATTTGAGGCTTTCCACAGATGGCCTGTATATTGTTGGATGTCCATCCAACGACCGTCATGCTTCTTCAATCTCTGCTCTTCCTACTCTAGCCGCTCAAACAAGCACCGACAGGACTTCCTGCTCCCTCCTCCCCACGGCCGGCTGTGCTGTTGCGCAGGCCTCACCGCCCCACCGTACTCCCATCGCTGGCCTAGCCATCCCTCTACTCACCCACACCTGCTATTATTCTCCGGCGACGGCATTTAAACTAGTAAACCCTCGTACAGTCATACTCCCCTCCGCATGGGAAACAAAAACAACGGCCGAGTCTTCCCTGCCTCCGTGTCGTTCCCTTCCTAGGCCTCATCGTCGTCCACCGCCTTGGTGCTCTCGGCGTGGCGTGGTCAGCGTGGTCAACGACCGACATGCATCTGAAGTGGACTGTACTTGGAGAGGCTGATAGCTGGGTCCACGGCTGCACGCAAGGAAATGCCTCCTTATGACACACAAAATAATGATTTCCTCCACCTGACATATAGGATCCACCGAAACGGCCTCTGTATTACGTGAAAAAAATGTTACTGCTGCTGACAGCTCGGACCCACCAGCTATATCTTCGCACGCAAGGAAGTGCCTCCTTATTACGCACAAAAAAATGAATACTCCCCCTGCTAGCTGGGACCCAGTATAGTGGGCCTACTAAGTTGACGGGGACGAAGGGCTTTGTCAACTTAGTCAATATGCATGATTCTAGGTTGACTTACCGTACGATGTCCATCCAACGGCCGTAGTGCTTCTTCAACCTCTGGTCTTCTTTCTCCAGCCGCCCAAAGCAGCGCCGGTCGTGCCGCCTGCTCCTGCCTCACGTGGCCGACTGTGCTGCCGTGGAGGCCTCAACGCCCCCATACTACTCCCACCACTGGCCAGGCCATCCCTCCACTCCACTCACCCACACCCCCTGTTATTCTGCAGCGACGGCAGCGCAGCCGAACCAGTGAACCCTCGTACTCCTCTCCGCGTGGGCATCCACTCCTGCGTCTTCCCCGGCTCCGCGTAGTCCCCTTCCTAGGCCTCTCCATCGTCCACCACCGCGGTGCTATCGGCGCGGCGTGGTCAATGACCGAATTCCATCAGAAGAATACTGTACGTGGAGAGGCTGACAGCTGGGTCCACGGCAGCCGCAAGGAAGTGCCTCCTTATTACGCGGAAAATAATTATTCCTCCACCTCACAACAGGGACCCACCAGACGCCCACCAGTATATCGCGAAATTTTTTTTGCCCCTGACTGTTGGGACCCACCCGACGGGCCACTGTATTTCGTGAAAAAAACGTTGCCCCTGCCGTTAGCTTGGACCCACCGGAAGTGCCTCCTTATTACGCATAAAAAAATGAATACCCCCTTCTAGCTGGGACCCACCTTAGTGGCAGGCTGACTTGTGGGCCTACTAAATTGACGAGGACGGAGGGCTTTGTCAACTTAGTCAATATGCACGATTCTAGCTCCAGTGACCGTACGATGTCCATCCAACGACCGTAGTGCTTCTTCAACCTCTGGTCTTCTTGCTCCAGCTGCCCAAACCAGCGCCGGTCGTGCCTCATGCTCCTGCCTCCCGTGGCCGGCTGTGATGCGGCGGAGGCCTCACCGCCCCTACTACTCCCACTGCTGGCCAGGCCATCCCTCTACTCACCCACACCCCCTGTTATTCTGCGGCGACGGCAGCCTCCACTACAAAAAAATACACTTCCGTGATGATACGTGTTTGTCACAGTAGGTCGCTTTTTTGTCATGCATGTACATCCATGACAAATTTATGACAGAATCAAGATAGTCATACCTGTGCTGTCATAGAAGTGTTCCATGACATTACCAAAATTATCATCACGAAAGTGTCCACTTCCATGACAATAAATCACGCGTCACAGAAGTGCTTTCGTCAAGGGTGACCGACACGTGGCATCCACCATAACGGAACGCCGTTAAGCTATCAGGTCGGGTTTTGGATCTGATAACCCGTTAACAGCCCCGACCAATGGGGATTTTCCACGTGTGAAATCATCATTGGCTAGAGGAAACACGTGTCGGCTCATCGTTGGGACAGATGTCATCCACTCACTGGACAGAAGGCGCGTATGATACGTCGACACGTGGCACGGCCCAACAGTGGCCCATTCCTGTGAAAAGGCCGGCCCATTTGACTTGGTCAAAAGCTAGCGGGCCGGCCCATGGAAAGCCTGTTAACGACCTGTTCGCATATAGCCCATTTACAGCCACTAACCCAAGGCCCATTACGCCCTATCCGAATTAGGCCCAGTAGCGTCATCTGGGCCGTCCAATATGATTCCAGCCCATTTTCACTTCTGGCCCATGTATAGCCCATGACGTCTTTCGGCCCATATGAGGCCCTTTGTAACTCTTGGCCCATTAGCGGCCCGTGCTGAAACTGGCCCGTAATGAACAGTGTATCAGTTTACACCCATTAACGACCCGTGGTGAAACTGGCCCGTAATGAACAGTGTATCACTTTATACCCATTAATGGCCCGTTTTTCCATTGGGCCGTCTCCAGCCCATGTTATCTTTTGGCCTTCTCAGAGCCCATTTATTCTTGGGCTCATTTCCAACATTCGTTTACTTACAGCCCGTTACTATCATTTTCTGCTTGTGGGCCAAATTCAGCACGTGGTTACAGTCGGCCCGTTTGTGGTCCGTTAATACGTTGGGCCGTTTTCATAGCGTCATCAAATACGGCCTATTAACGATGGCCCGTTATGGTCGGCCCATGAATGGACGATTCCAACTCTAGCCCGTTTACAGCCGGAATGCAGTCTGTTTGGCCCATGTTTGGCCAATCAATCATATGGCCCGTATAAGGCCCATTGATGATACGACCCGTAGAAGGCCCATTGATGATACGGCCCATAAAAGGCCCATTGTTTCTACGGCCCGTAGAAGGCCCACTATTTCTATGGCCCATAGAAGACCCACTGTTTCTACGGCCCGTAGAAGGCCCACTATTTCTATGGCCCGTAGGAGGCCCAGTGTCACTACAGTAAATATTAGCCCATGGTTATTGTGGCCTACTTTTAAAAAATAGGTTATTGCAGCCACTCGCAAACTGTAGAAAAAGAACTGCACTGACTACAAGGAAACAAATAAACAAGACAACAAGGAAATAAATAAGCAAACAACTTACACTAGGCTATCACGGCGATTACACATATTACATCCACTGGGCATCGAAGTTCGCCACCAGTGCAAATATAGGGAACACAGCTGCATATAAATGCCACAGCAAAACAAGTCCAGAACTAAAACCACTTCAGAAGAGCTCAAGAAACAATATCCTGGGTACCCATAATGCTAGCAAGATGCTTAGCAAGCTTATTAAGTTTCTCTTGTTTGGCGCTTAAGTCCTCCAACGCTTGCTGTTGCACCAGAAAGTATGCATCTGAATTCTGCAGGGACTTCCTCAGTCCTTCGGCTTCCTGTCACATAACATCAGATCGGTGTCTTTCAACTTGAAGTTGAGACTCAAGAAGCCGAACTGATTCAGGCAATGAGTTCGAAGACCTGGTGCCAGCAGTGGTAGCCAGTAACTCGAACACTACATCAAGACAGGACATTGGGGTTGTCTCTGTGTCTTCAATATAGTTTTTATCAGCTTTCTTGGAGACCAACTGGGATGTCTCACTATCTTGAACCTTATCTGCATTACTTCCTTTACCATTGCATAACAGGGGACTCTTCTCCAATATTTTATCCGCGTTCTAAAAGAGAAACAAACAAACACATCTCAGGTTTACAATGTAGTATATGAAACTCATTTTGGTAAACCAGTTCAGTAGTAAGGTGGATAGGATAATAACATGAAAAAAACATATATCTATGTTGTATGGTCACTGTATGGTCTATAGCATTCTAGTTTATGTTGCCAAATCAAGATAGATACAGTTCGAATCATATCTATTTAAGACAAAGCAGCATAGACAGAATATAAGTGTGGGAAACTACACAGCAATAACAACACTTGTAATGTGGATGGCATGAGAACATAACTGTTTATTCCATTGAAACTGAAATCAACATAGAGCAAGTTACAACAGCAAACAGCCAAATACGTTGAAGAAAGAGGTTTAAAACATACCTGTTGCGCCATTGGAGTTTCAATTGCATCCTTCAAATTTGAAATTAGTTGGTATCAGTAAATACAGTGATGCAAGAGCAAAGTAGTATGAACCATAGCTACATAACCTAACATGAGAACAATTCTTCTTCTGCTTTAAGCGTTGACTTCGAGTTCGGAGTGGTGGTCCTCGTGATATGGGCACTTCAGTTGCCTTACTAACTACTCGTGTTTGGGTTCTCTATGGTGGAGACGATGTTGTGTCAACGGGAACTGTGTGTCTATCTACTGGGGTTGGGGTTAGAAGGGGTGTAGCTGGTTCTCTGTCCAACTGTGTAGGGGTACAATCTGCATGAGTGTGGGTTATGTGTGGTGGGGCTGGTTCTTGGGCAAGTACAACTGTGGTTCTATCTGCATCAATAGGTAGCACGATCTTTTCTAAAGACCGTGTTTTTACTCCCACAGATACTGCCATCACTCCCTCCAATTGAAATGGCTGATAAACAAGAAAAGTAATTGAATGTACAGACATTGTAAGATAGACAGGTGCAATGGATAGTAGGGAAGAAAACAGGGCATGAAATAATTCACATTTATGTTGTCTAAGCAAACAGAATAGCAGGACATAATTTCACATATATGATGGCTAATTAAACAGGATAGCATGACACAATTTCACATGTATGATGGCTAACTAAACAGGATAGAATGACATACTTCAAAATATGATGACTATGTAAACAGGATGACATGATATAACTATACGATGTGTCTATTAAAGTGGTTGGCATGCCATAAATCACAAACATGCCGTCGATGGAAACATGATGGCATGATATAATTCACGGATAGAATGACATAATTCAAATATGATGACTATGTAAACAGGTTGAGATGATATAACTATATTATGTCTTTAGAAAATGGGTTGGCATGCCATAATTCAGATACATGCTGTCTATGTAAACATCATGGCATGGCATAATTCAAATATATGATTTATATACTAAGGAAGTGAGCAGAGGGCAATCGCATATATGATGTGTCAACTAAGGAGATGGCATTCAATATTGTGTATATGATGTAAAAACTAAGCATTGCAATACAACATATGCATTATATGAGTAATATAACCCTGCCAAGTTTGAGCATACACCTCAGGGGGATAATAGGACTGGTCATCTGCCTCTGAATCCTCCTCTGAAGAGCTATCTGTAACCAGCAAGATATCTGCTTCAGCAGGTAGCATTGTCTGCTCTAAGACCTTGTTTTCACTCCAGATTTCTCCATCACCAATTCAAATGGCTGATGCACAGGAAGAGCAGTTGAATATACAAACATTGTCGACAAAAGCAATGAGAAATACAAAAAAGGACGGCATGATATAATTCACATATATGACGCTTGCCTAAACAGCATGGCATTGCATAATTCACATACATAATGCCTTGCAACAAGATAACATTGCATAATTCACATATATAATGTCTTGCAACAAGATGGCATTGCATAATTCACATATATGGTAATTAGACACTAAACAGGTGGCATTCACACAAAGCATGTCTAAACTAAGCAAATGACATAGCAATGCAAGATACCATACGCACGATATGAGCAACATAACCCTGCCAAGTTAGGGCATGCACCTCAGGAGGGGAATATGACTGGTCATCTGTCTCTGAATCCTCCTCTGAGGAGCTATCGGTAACCAGCAAGACATGCGCTTCGTCAGATAGCATTGTCTGCTCTGAAGACCTTGTTTCCACTCCAGATTTTTCCATGACCGTGCCAAATGGCTGATGCACAGGAAGAGTAATTGAATGTACTAAAATTGTTGACAAATTTAACACGTAATAAAAAATGATGGCATGATATAATTCACATATAAGATGACTGGCTAACCAGGGTGGCATTGCAAAATTCACATATATGATGCCTGGCTAGACAAGATGGCATTGCATGATTCACATATACGATAAAGAAACTAAACAGATGGCATTGACACAAAGCATGTCTAAACTAAGCAGATGACATCTTTAATGTATACAGTAAGCAATGCAAGGCACCATATGCATGATATTACCAACATCAGCATGCCAAGTTAGAGCGAAGACCTCATGGGGTAAATAGGAGTGGTCTTCTCCTTCTGAATCCCCCTCAGAACAGTTATCTTCCTCTTGATTACGATCCGAAATGGGTGGAGGGGGGCTGCCTTTGCGCCCACCATGGAACGACGTCTGCATGAAATTTTATTGCCACGCAAGGCTCGTCTCTTTTGCTCTACATGATCAGTTCCATTGTGTACAATAACTGGCATGCATAGGAATAAAACATAGTGAGATTATGTAAGGAGTGCATGCACAAATCCAGAGTGATGGTAGCAAACTGTGGATAGACCCAAAACCAATGATAGCAGGCAGATAATAGCTTTAGTTAAAAAATACAGATAATGGCTCCTTTAATGTTTGTTTGCACCCAACATGAAACTCATAGTAGACACCGGAGATTAACCAGATAGTAGACAGATAGTACTGATTGCTGCCCCAATATGTACCCCACAACCATTTAAAAACTCAAGTTTCAGCATTAGTTTGGACCTGACTCGGAGTCTAATAGGTGAACACGACGATAATGTAGCATGTCATCATATTAAGCGACGCATAACGTAAGCAGACACGGAAGAGTGCGACCTCTCTTGCGGACCCGTGTAGTCCTCAAGGTCATCTGCTCAGTTGATGATGGTAATGCAGTTGCCGTGGCTGCCGGCGGCGGGGAAGAAGATCTGAGGCGGCGAAAGACAGTCTGGAGAGCGGATCCCTGCTGTGGTGAACCCTTCCATCGTTGGAGCAGCTGAGCTGGGGTGGAACACAGCGCCGCAGGAGCAGGACAAACCACACAAGGTTTTCTTTGACACATATCTGTAACAGAAGTAATTGAGTAAGGGCTTGTTTGAATTTGAGGATTCTAACAATGCAGGGATAGGAAATAGACAGGAATAGGATAGGAATGCACGTGCAAAACAGAGAATTTAAAAACACAGGATTTCTGCCAATCTGGGTGTTTGATTCACAACAATTGGAAGATCACAGGATGCAAAAAAGCATGGTGAGATTAAGTCAAACCACAAGAAAATGTACGGTTATAATGCTATTATGCTACTATCTCTTAGTCTTGTGCTTGATGAATAGGAATATGAAAAGGAGGAGAAGTGGAAATTAGAATTCCTACGGTTTTTCTTTCAAGGAGACACTAAAGGAACAAATCCTACAGTTTTCCTTTGCTCCATTCCTTTGCACCAAATTCATGAAAAGTAGTACCATAGGAAACTTTCCAATTCCGATGTTTTTCATTCACTTTTCCTTTCAAGCACTGGCGATTCTAGTAGGCAGGCTTGAGCAAGGAAAATCCTACACTAAAAAAATGTTTTTGTGCTACTTCTATTACTTTGGACCCAGGCCACTGCCATACTAGCTCAACTCCCAGGCCCATCGACAAATGCACAGCTCAAACGCGCAGAGATAAATAATGATGGCGTTCAAGAGAGTCCATCACGGATAGCTAAGTTGCCTGGTACCTCACTGCTTGTCATATAGTAGGATAAAATAATCGTATTTCCCGTTACTACGAGTGCTCAGTGGACAATATATATAACATGTAGAGTAAAAAAGAGATGCAACAAGTGTACAACCTCTTTGGCGAAGCCATGTCGATCTCAGCGTGATTGGGTTGGCCGGTGAGGATGCTCCGGCTGACTTGGCTGTCGGAGGAGGGGAAGAAGATCTTAGGCGTCTGGAGATGGAGCCCGAGGTACTGCTCCGCTGTGATGGAGGGTTTCGTCGTTGGAGCAGCTCCGGTGAGTTGTACGACACCGAGGCTGAAGCAGGACAAGAGAGACAACGAACAACGTTAACCTGAGTGGAATTCTAATAGCATCTCCAATACATGACGTAAAATACATAACCACAAAGTGCTAGATGTAAAATACATCAGCCGCTCATCTCTGAACTTAACTGTCGAAACTGAATTTAACTGTCGAAACTGAACTTAACTGTCGAAACTGAATTTTGCTGTCGAAACTGAATTTTGTTGTCGAAACTGAACGCACTAGCAAGGTGAGGCTACACGTCGGTCGACTGACTTTTTCATCTCTGGTCAGTCGATTTTCCAGCGATTGGGTACGAAATCAAGGGCCTGCGGTTCATCTTCAACCTCCACCCCCTGAGCCGGCCAAAGAGCAGCCCCGCCGCCGCCCGCGGCCGGCGGTGCGCCGCCCCGCCCGCCCCGAAAACACTCCCCACCGCCGGTCCGCCGCCGCCCCGGCCATCCCTCTAGGCCCCCCCGTGCCGAGCTTTTTCTCCGGCAATCCCCACGCCACCGCCCCGCCAACGCCCCACCACCGCCGGCGACCACCGCCCCCATCCTGAACCCTAAGATAGATAGTGGGGTACCTCTCCGGCGAGCCCCCCTCCCTGCCGCGGCTAGTTCTTCCTTCACCCCGGCGGCATCAGAGTGAAGTGTAGCTAAATCGGAGCAGCATCGCAAGCAAGAGCAAGAGCGAGAGCAGCAGCGCGAGCAAGAGCAATAGCAAGAGCAGACCAGGCAGGGGGCCGAGAGCAAGAGCAAAGCAGCAGCGCGAGCGAGAGCTAAAGCAGCAGCAGGTCCTACTGATGTGGACGTCACCGCCGAGGGAGCGACACCGTGGAGGAAGTGGCCAGCGACGCTGCCGTGGATGGAGCCGCGCCGTGCCGGCTCGGGACCGAGCGCCGGCAGCACCGTGAGATTGAATCAAGAAGAAAATGCGACGATTAGTGTACAACCTCTTCGGTAGCGACAATTAGGCTGCAGCTTCATCCGAGGAAACGGTGATGATGATGCTCTTCCGGTGGCGCAGGTGAAGACGGCGGTGTGGGAATGGAGGTGGCGCGAAAGACGAGGGGAACATCGGGGCAGCTCCTTGGAGGTGGAGGACAGTGTGGCTGAACCGGCAGGATGATGAGATCGATGACAGATCCTCATCCGGTACGGTGGATGAGGGACGTCAAGGTGTTGCTGTGGATGATGTCGTCGGGGAAGAGGCTCCGGCTGGGTGGCGGACGGAGCAGGGTGTGGGGTTTTGTCGCGGGTTTTCGCGGCCTCGGTGTACGAATGGGTGGGCGGATGGGATGGCAGTGGGGAACCATGGCTTAGAGACGCGCTTGTCTGAAATGTGGGGTAAGTTATGAAAGTACCCCCACCGATTTGAGGCGGTTCTTTCGGTTCAGGGGTACCACGGGCATTTCGTGTGTCGGGATTTCACAGGAGGTGGGAGTTTTCGCGCGCATTGTAATTTCGAAATAGCAAGGCGCGGGTTGAGATGAAGGGAGTTGTCGGAGCACAACGAGACAAAGATATATCTTAAATATTTCAGGCTAACAAGGTGCGGGTTGAAGAGGTGGGAGTTTCCCGGCACGATAGACAGAGACGCTAGCTTGAATTTTCGGCATAACAAGGCGCGGCTTGAAATTTCGGAAGAACAAGCTTAACGTGTACCCAAAAAAGACAATTTGCACCTCAACACGCACAACACACACACAAACACCATTTAGACTAGAGTAAGGTACACGTGCATTGCACGCATGAGATTTGGCAACCAAATTATGAATAAATACCACATTATAGCATGCAATATTTGAGTCATATGTGCATGATGTAGATGTTCGTTTAATTCTTATAGTTCATTTCATTCAAAATCATCTAGTTTTTATAAGAAAGCTAATCTATTTTAAGATTCATGGAATTGTGCGTCGTAAGACATAAAGTAAAAACAAATAATGGCAAATCATGTAGAAAAACATTTGGGCAATTCTGATACGGAAGATTCTAGAACAAATAAGAAGTGCTTGTGTTTTGATGTTTGTGCATTATGCTTAAGTTCAACCATGGAGTCTTCTAGATTATACATGTGGCGAAATCTGGTGGAATCTAGATGATATCCAACGGCCAGTAGTGCTCAAATTTGCCATCTTTGGACCATCGGATTCGCCTCATCCAACGACCATCTTTCAAAGTTAAAGTTACCCGCACACAATATAAAAAATATAAATATAATATATATAGGGGTATAGATATAGATATGTGATGCAAAAGCCGCCCATCATCTCCAATTAGAATAGTGTGTCCATGCACGGATGCGACGTGGCCAAATGATGTCTGCCATCGGTATCTCAAATTCAAATCAGTCTGACCTTGTTCAATGTGTATACATTACAACATGCTCGTTTCCAAACCACACCGCGCAGATCTCCGTTATATTCATGCATGCATGGGTTTCAAACATCAGGATCTCTTATTCAAATATTTGAATTCAACTTTACATTGATTATGATCTCACCTATTCTTTTTACACCCACACAGTAGTCTTCTCTTTATAATTGTACCACTAACTTTCTCTCGTGCATGCATGCACACACACTAGCAGTCGGCATTATCCATCGCACGCATGCAATCTTTTTCTTCAGGTCGGTCTCCCATGAAGGCACACACCCACACACATCCCCCTCTCCATCATATCGGGCATTCTTTATCTCTCACGCGTGCATGTGCAACGATCGATGTTCCTCTATGTATGTGTGTATATAGGTAGGTCTTTCATAGTTTTCCACACAAACCGATCAATCGATATATCCAGTGAGGTCTCACCCTCTTTCCCACGTCCATATCGATCAATCTATACCTCTCTATATAGGATTAACATATATAGCTAATACACCCACATTAATTATATATCCAACGTCCCCCTCTCATCATCCATGCCTTCCGCTTCATCTCTCAGACGCGTGCACAATGGCGAAGACAGGGGCAGTAAGGGCCCTGCCCCCTCCCCCCTAACATCACTATATATCGAGGCTAATATGAATGTGATCATTAGACAATTGCTGCTAAAAATGGTTTAAGTTCATGAATTGACCCTCCTCGTAAAGGATTAGCAATGCTTGGCCCCCTAGCTCATTTATTTTTCATGGCTCCGCCACTGCGCGCAACAGCGCACGTGTTCGCCCCCTCTCTCTAAATATCGATCTCGCACTTGTGCATTCCTTCATAGTCTCCCTCCACTCGGCCCCTCGCACCATCTTCTAGCCCCCCACCGGATTTTGCCACATGTACAATCTAGCAGACTCCATGGTTGAACTTAAGCATAATGCACAAACCTCAAAACAACAGTGGTTCTCTTTTGTTCTAGAATCTTCCGTATCATAACTGCCCAAACTTTTTCCTAGTTGAATTGCCATTATTTGTTTTTACTTTATGCTTTACAACGCACAATTCCATGAATCATAAAATAGATTAAGGGCTTCTTTGATTCAAAGGATTCTCAAAGGAATTTTGGAGGATTCTAATCATTAGGAATTTTTCCTATCTTGGTTGTTTGATTCGTAGGATTGTAAACCATAGGAATTTTTCCATATGATTCATTTGCACTAGATTTCATAGGAAACATCCCATCCACTCAAACCTCTTTGAAATAATTCTGCGTTTTTTCTATGCACAATCAAACACTCGTACAATCCTGTAGGGTTCAAGACGACATTCCACTATAATCCCATGTTTTTCCTATTCCCGCGTTCTTAGCTTTTTTATAAAAACTAATTGATTTTGAATGAGATGAACTATAAGAATTAAACAAAGGGCTACATTAGGGATATATGACTCAGAGCTTACATGCTATAGTGTGGTATTTATTCATAATTTGGTTGCAAAATCTGATGCGTGCAATGCACGTGTACCTTACTTGTACTTCGAGTATGTGCAAAACACGTAAATTAGAATACCAATGGCACACTACACAGTATCGCTCTTACAGTTCATGAAGCCACGTGGCACATGTGTAGGCGTTGTCACGACCTCCTTGCATGGATTGATCACAGTGACGTGCTGCTAGTTCCAGAAGAATGTACTTGTCCTCCCTGAGCCATACTGGTGGTACATGCACGAAGTGAAGATGTGCACGCACGCCATGCACGCACTCATTCCTTGCACGCACACGCGGGTACACGGGCGGACGCAATTTTGTACCAAGATCCACCCCATGTGATAATTTGACGCGTGTAAAGTCGTTCACTTCATTGATGGTCAATTAATACAGCGCATGCAAATTCAGTGGACGTGAGGGCGGAAGAAAGACATTATTACTCCACTCCGCGCATGCGAGTAGTTAAATCGTGGGTTGCTAGTAGTACTTCCATTGGTCTCCTTCGTATTTTGTGCCAATTTTTGGTAGTAACATAATATTTACGCATTTTGAGCAGTTTAGTAGTACTTGAAATTTATGTTCCACTAAACTCATCGGGAGCCGTTTCGGGCCTCGAAACCAAAACCATCAATTAATCTTTACCTTGTTCCCATCACATTCGAAAGCCTGCTCACACCTACTAGTAGTACGTACAAAACCCGAACGTGTTCCCACTATGCAGGTATTAGTACTAGTGCTAGTACTTTGGTTATAAAAAGGGGAACTACCTAACCGAAAATCACTCTACCTTTCCTCCTCATAAGTGCTTCTTCTTCGTCCGTCGTTGCCATGGCCGGTGAGCAGAGCTCTAGGTCGAGAACTACTCGTAACAAGGGAGCGGCAACCAAGGCTGCGGAAAAAAAAGAGAGGGCTCGCCTCCACGCAGAGACCTCGAAAGATCTCTCACGGGCAGGCGATGGCTCCCAGGAGCGCCCTAGCCGCGGAGGCGAACATGCCGAGCCGGCGGAGCTGGAGTCGTTATCCCTCGATGGCATGCCCGATCAGCTCAATAAGCAGGAGTTCATCCAAGGCTTGATGGAGTTGCTGAAGGAGAGCCTCGACGACATGCCCGTTGAGCTCAATCAGCAGGGGGAGTTGACCGCCGGCTTGGTGATGCTGCTGAAGAAGAGCATTGCCTCGGAGAAGAAGGCGACCAGCGAAATCTTGCGACTTCGGGAGGACAATGCGAAGCTCTGCCACGAGATCGACCTGTTGAAGGAGAAGAACGCCGGCTAGAAGAAGCTGCATGAGAATAGTAGTTCCTCGATGAAGATGCTACAGGCCCTCGCCATGGAACAGAAGGAAGAGTTGGCAAAGCTCCGCATCGAGCACCCGGCTGCTGTCAAGGTACGTAATATGGCCGTGGAACAGATGATGAAGGCTCGCGCCGAGAAATGCCGCGTCATGGACACAATGATGAAGATGGCCGAGGAGACGCACAAGGAGATGGAGGTCATGGAGGCGATGAAGAAGCAGTTACGACTCCGCGGCGAATTAGATCATTTTGGGTGATAATCTTCCTTCTTCTTTTGCTCCTGTGTTTCATCTTTTGCTTCAGGTGTTTCGCCGCAAGTGTCACGTTCTCTGCGAGGCATGAATAGAACAATGTTTTTTTGAGGGAATGAATAGAACAATGCTAACAATGAGATGACTAGAAAATTAGATCATTTTTATCGCCATATGGCACTGGGCTGGCGTGTTTCGTGCTCCTTCGTCGCAGTACTATTCCAGTGGAAAACTTGAGTATACCGCACGGTTCTTTGCTCCTCCTCAATCAGGTCGTCGGCGCATTTATACGAGCAGTCAAATCACAAGGCCCCGCCTTCCAGCAGTAATGAGCCGTCAAATCACAAAGGCCCTCGCCTCTCGTGAAACCGACCAAGCTAGACTGCCCCGCCCTCTAGCCTTTTAAAAAATGTATACTTTTGTACAGCAGTAGTATCGATGGATTGTGCCATGGAGCAAAACTTGAAATTAGAAAAAAGGTGGTACATATAGAGAGCGCTCGTCGCCAAATTATGCATATAGTACTATTAAAAAGGCTAGTCACAATAATGGTATCCAGCACAACCCACCCCTCAAATAAAACTAAGAGGGTTCTTGGATACGTTTTAGTCCCATGACTAAAAGTAGTGGGACTAAAACATGCTAGCCTCACCCATGCTTGGATCCAAATACTAAAAAGGCTAAAATCAAGTTAATGAGCATTTATTATCCTCCGAACCCTCCAATCCAGAACTCGCCTGTGTTAAAGGAGACGAGTTAAATGAGTAGAGAGAGGACTAATCCACATTTTAGTAGGGGTACCCCTGACTAAAAATTTTTAGTCTCAAGACTAGTTTTAGCCCCTCTTTAGTCAGGGGTGCTTGGAACTTTAGCCTCTTAAAGAGACTATTTTTAGTCAGACTAAAATAAGTCCCTTGGATCCAAGCACCCTCTAAGCATCCTGGAATTCTTTGTCAAAACTAAGCACCCTGAAATTCTTTGACAACTAAACTGCTGGCTATATGATGTTGGCCATATATATTGTACGTATATAATGTGAAGAAACGAGTGGTAGTAGTGTACCAACTAAAAGATGAAATGTAAGAAATACTAGTATGTACGTATTGAAGTGTTAAAGTAACGAGAAGAAATATAACATAGTTCTGCTGGGGGCTCAGCACAACACACCACTCAAATTAAACTAAGCACACCTGAAATTAAACTTTGCAACTATTCCGGTAGACACTGCATTAGAACCACCATGAGCAACGACACTACCACCTTACTCGGAGTCCTTGTCCACGTCCTCGACTTCGTCCTTGTCCCTGTTCCTCTTGGCTGATACTTCTTTGCTTGAACCGCACACTTGGCTGTTGCTCTTCGTCCAACCCTTGTAGATATTGAAGCAAAGGTAGCCATCCATTGCAGCGTAGTGGATGTGGTCTATATCTAGTACATTTCGCTGCCATGCATGACGATGAAACATGTAATGAGGTTTCTCCAGTTTACCGTACGAAGGATGAACCATGGCTCCTACCAAGGTCAACATTGAAGGCTGATGAGAGGACACCAGCCGATTCTTCTGGAGGTCGAAGGTGTTGCCTACAACGAGGCCTATTCGATGCAGGACTTCTTTGTCGTTACCAAAGTCTACAGTAACGAATTTGACTAGGTTGCTCTCGAGGAAGTCCTTAAAATCCTGGCACTCAACGTCGGCATGGCATATGTGGTAGACCAAGCATAAGTCATGCACGCAAACCTGGATCACGGCGGGCTTCTTCCTCTCTTCGTCCTTTAGATCCTTTTCTCGTCCCAGGATTGTGGTGTACTCAACATCTAGCCCAGCGACCCACTCATCATCTGAGTCTTCGAACATGCGTCTGAAGCGATAAAGGCATCCTTTCACCGTCGTGGAAGAACGGGTGTAAATGACATCGAACTCATTGCCGGTGATGGTTCTAACCTTGTACTCACCGCCGATCGTGAAGATTTGGGACGCCATGGATTTGGGAGGAGGGTTAGGATTAGTGGAACTGTAGTAATGTGAATGGACGAGACGACTAGGAGCAAACCGCCGTAGTATTGAAGGACGTGCGGGGATGAGTAGGAGCGAACTGCCAGCATGCGAACGGCAAGGTAGTGGCTTTCCATTATCCCATGATACGGGCTTCCGAGAGCCCTTGGATCTGAGATCGAATGGTTGCATGGCATGATTCTAGACCTATGGGTGAATATCATATCCTGGAGGGTTATTCTGCAAATTTTCAGCAACTTAACATGCGACCGTTTGATCTCAGATCCAAGGGCTGCCGGCAGCCCGTATCATGGTCGCGCCTACCACGACCGTCGCTTCGCTCGTGCGGTCGCGCCCTTGGCGATTTAACTCAGTGCGTTAGGCTATCTGATGTTGGCATGTCATACATAGTCATCACTTAGTCACTCATACTACAACAAGGTTGGCTATAAGTGTATTTTTTACTCCTCTCTATCTCTTTCTTCGTACTCAAGGAAGAAACGGTGCTGAGCGCGTGTATTTATTGCATTTGCCAAGGAGTGACCTCTTCCAATGAAATGGTGTTGCTAAGTTTGCTTCATTTAATTAGCTATAGACTCAAAATTGTCTTTTGACCTAGGTACACGCGCTTAGCACTGTTTCTTCCTTGGGTCACCAAACTAGTCTCTCTCTTCTTGATTAACTTGCCACATCAGACTTTATGCTTATGTGGCAAGCTTAAGCACCTGTAGGATCAAGTAAAAGTAAGTAAAATAGTGCGCTTTACATGGCATTTTTGCATATGTGGAAAAAAGAGAGGCAAGGAAAAAGTGGAGAAGTGGGCTCTCATGCAAGAGCCAGCCTCTACTACATGGTGGAGCATTGGGAGAGGCACATGTATGGAGGTGGTCAGGATCTGGGAGACTCACGCCGGTCGTAGCACCGCAGTTAAAATGATAATGGCAAGTCAAATCACGGGGCCCCACCTGTCCAGTAGTAACTCGCTGTCAAATCACACAGCCCTACGTTTGCAGCAGCCTACTCCCTCATCTTCTCGCGTCTCTGTCGAACCGACTGGCAGAACTGCCCCACTGGCTACCGTGCAGGAAAAGCCCCGCCCTGGACTTTTAAATAGTATACAGTATACTAATTTTGTATCCATGGATTGCGCCCGCACCATGGAGCAAAGCGTCTAGAAAACGGAGGAGAGACGGTGGTCTTGCAATAGAGAAGAGGGAGAGGAGAGACGGTGGTTTTGGAGTGGAGATGATGGAGAGGAAAGGAGGTGGTTTTGCAATGGAGAAGAGGGATAGGAGCGTGCGACAGCGATTTAGGATTGGACGAGAGGGCCGACGCGCTCTGACTGCATCAAAATCAAAATCAATTTGGTGACGTGCATTCACATTTTGCTTGTCAAATACAGTACGTGGTCAAACTTTGACCCAAAATACACGAAACAACAACAAATACTTCCAAGACCAGCGCCGCTCTTCCGCTCTTCTCCTCTTAAACCACCACCGCTCCTCTCCTGTTCCAATCTAAATGCAGCATCGCTCCTCTCCTCTTCCATTTCAAAACCACCGCCCCTCCTCTCCTATTCCAGTCCAAAACCAGCATCGCTCCTCTCCCGTTCTAATCCAAACCCAGTGCTGCTCCTCTCCTCTTCCATTCAAAAACCACCGCCGGCGAGTGAAGGTGTTGTGGAGAAGTAGATCGATGGAGGAGTACAACCGATACGTGAGGATCGCAGACGGTGACCCTGTGAAGCTAGCTAGGATGTTGGAGATACAGTCTTGGTTTGACAACAAGGACCAACTAGCAGCGACGGCGACATCCATGGCCAAATATCTGCAACAGAGCGAAAAGGCGGCGATACTCCCGGAGGGAGTCGCGCCGGAGTACATAGAGCTGCTCCTCTGGGCCATGGAGCAAACAGATTCACTGAATCCGATCGTGAGGGAGCGTTGGTGGGAGTATCGATCCCGGATGGAGCATCCACCAGAGATTGAAGGATCGAGCATCTACAGGGTGTCGTTTGTGAGGGTGTCCTGCCAGAGCGAGCTGGTGGAGTCTTCGTCGACCGAACCCAACTGTAAGAGGAGAAAAGCAGTTGGCCCGACGACGCTCCCGCCATCGTCTCCCTCGCCGTTCACATCGTCTCAGGGGGCGGTTGTCTGCCGCCGAGGAATAGGAGGGGGCTGCCCCCCAGCCCAAGAGTCGGGCAGGTTGTGAATTGTCAGGAGGAGCTTAGGGTTATCAGTATTTGCAGGTTGTGAATTGTGTTTTGTGTTGTGTATTTTGAGAGTACTTTCAGATATGAATGTCTTTTGAATTTCAGATTTGTAGTATTGAGCATATGAAGTATTTTATGAATTCTAGATATCTATTTTTAGCACTTAAAAAATGTAGTTTCATAGGAGTATAAAAGTGCAGACAATGTGATTCTCAGAGAAGAAACTGCAAGTTTCAGTTTCATATAAGAAACTGCAAGTTCAGTTTCAGATAAGAAAATGTAACTTTCAGAGGCAGAGCATTTATATTAACATGGCCTTATCAAACAGGGTTAACATCATGCTGGAAGTTTTATTCATGGTCGAAAATGGAACTACCAGCCAGTTAACATCATGCTGATCAACATTCATGCACAGCACATCTTCATATGATGCACAATCAAAATGCCCACACAATGTCGAGTGTGCGAAACACAAAGAAAACGTGGTTTTGGGCTGCCCCGTCTAGGCTTTCATTTTTAATATGCGCAGCCCACGTCCTCGGATGGTAGGTCCATTGGCCTGTTTGTATTTTCTTAGGGCCGTCATGTATCGACCGGCCTATGGACCTCCCATCCAAGGTTTTATTTTTGGCAGCCCAATTTATGTATTTTTTTGAAGAAAACGCAGAGGTCTGTTCTATTTTTATATAAGAATAGGAACGCCAGGTCCAACTTATGTTTCCCTTCTAACTATATTGTATATATTTAAATTATTTTATATGTTGACTGTTTAGTTCACATAATTGGCAAATAGATGACCGCTCTCGCGATCCCCTTCACCCCCGCCACCACCTCCACCCTCGCCGCCGCCCCCGCCACTACCTCCACCCTCGCCGCCACCATAGATCTCGCCGCCACCCCCGCCTCCTGAATCCGAGCGCGCATGCCCCCCTCAGCAAGTCCGCTTGCGTGCCCCATGGAGTCGCCGGCCATATCCACGGGGGAATGGCTGGAAGACAGGCAAATGTACAAGATACATCTCCCACATGTCTACAAAGCCTTCCTGCGGATGCTCCAGCCGCTCGTCTCCGTCATGCCGGCGGTGCTCCGGGAGACTGGAGGGAGGAGATGGAGGGAGCGGGCGATGCGGATCCGCGATGACGCTCTCTCCTGGACCCAGTGCATGCGCGAATGGAGGGAAGCAGAGGAGGAAGCTGCGAGGGAGGAAGCCAAGGAGGAACCGATCCGTTCTCTCACTCGCGCAAGTATGCTTGGATGTGCAAGGACCATGTGGATTGGGAGATGCTGAATCTAGCCCTGTGGATCTACTTCGAAGGAGATTTGTCGGAGAAGCACAGGATGCCCCACCCCAGTGAGCCGTCGATTGCGTTCATTCGATGGGCGAAAGGAGAAGTGAATTCAGGAGATCCACGCCGTGCTCAGAGATGGGAATGCTTGACTGTACTCCTGCCCACCAGCACGCCACCGGAGCTGGAGCAAGTGGATCCCCTACCTTACCTCTCCCCCAAACCTGCAGAAGATAGAAATTAGGCTTGCAATCTGCTTCAATTGAGCTGTCTGGTGGTTATTTCTGTTTCCTGAGAGACAACATCTGGCTGGAGGATGAGAAGGAACCAGGAACTCCGATGAATTTCCCCTATCACAATGGGGGGAGCGCCGCTTGGGCAGTGGTACGGCCCACCTCCGCCCCAAATGGGGGCACAATCTGGGCAGGCTCCTGTAATTGCCCAAGATCAATCTGTTGGTGGTTCTGACTCTCAGATCAGTGGGAAATCTCAAGGCAAGAATCAGCAAAAGAAGAGATAGGACATCCAGAAAACTGCTCCTCCCCCTGCTTCGGGCCTTATGGCATACTCTGAGGTGATCTGCTACAACTGTGGGGAACCAGGGCATCATTTGGATAAATGTGTCAAGCCCAAGAGTTGTTTTATCTGCAAAATGGTTACCCATAAAGTTGAGAATTACCCTGTCAGAAGCAAAACCCATAGTTCTGCTAGATATGTTGGAAGTGCTGCTCTAGAATTATGTCCACCATTGACAGAATTTTTCGTGACACAGAATTAGATAGTTTTTTCCCCTTTCTAGTTGTAAAGATCTGCCTAGACGTGGTAGTGACCACACTCCTTTGCTCTGGGACTCTGGTCTTAATCAAACTCCAAAGAGCAATAGTTTTAAATTTGAAGAGTGGTGGTTGCTTAGAGAAGATTTTACTAAGCTAGTCAGGAAAATCTGGAATGAGCCTACTGGGAGCAGCTGCCCCTAGAAAATTGGTAGATCAAAATCAGGAGATTTAGAAGAACTACCAAAGGGTGGAACTCCAATGAGGAAGCTAATCTTAGAAGATATAAAAGGCTTCTCCTCCTTGAGTTTGATTCTCTAGATATTAAAGCAGAAACCACTGACCTCTCTGAGGCTGAGACTAATAGATTAAACTTTGTCCATGGAGAGCTCAAGAAAATTTGGCTTCAAGAAGAAATCAAATCCAAACAAAGGTCTAGAGATAGGAACATTAAGGAGGGTGATAGAAATACTTCTTACTTCCATGCAGTAGCTAACCAGAGGAGGAAAACCCTCATTCACTCCCTTGATGGCCCTAATGGCCCTGTTACTGAGGTAGATGAGATGCTGAAAGTGGCTAGTGACTTCTACAAAGACCTGTTTAAGAAAAAAAAACCTTCTGGGTTCTCTCTACAAAACAATTTTTTCTCTGCTTCTGAAAAAGTCTCTCCTGCTGAAAATGAGCTGCTAGAAGCCCCTTTTCAGAGACAGAGGTGAAGGAAGCCATTTTTAGCTCTTATCCTGATGGGGCTCCTGGTCCTGATGGGATTCCCTTCTTGTTTTACCAGCATTTTTGGGACTTGGTGAAAAATGATCTCTTAGATCTTTTCCAAGCCTTTCATAGAGGAGAGTTGGATCCAGCAACTTACTAATGGGGGGGCTGTTGGGGTCAAGTTAAATAACTGTGAAAGTGATTTTTCCCTTGCTGGTAAGCCTTAGGCAAGGTGACCCCATCTCCCCACTTTTGTTTAATTTAGTAGTGGACGTTCTTAGTAAAATGCTGAGCAAAGCTGCTGATCATAGTCTGATTGCAGGGCTCTGTCCTGAGGTCTGCCCTGGTGCCATCATCTGCCTTCAATATGCAGATGATACCATCCTTTTCTTAGACAGTGACTCCACACATGCTAGCAATCTGAAAACTGTTCTTACCTGGTTTGAACAAGTCTCAGGCATGAGAATCAACTACTCTAAAAGTGAACTCATCCCTATCAACATGGTTGATCAGGAGTTAGCTGACTTCCTCTCTATTCTAGTCTGTAATAAAAGTAACTTCCCCATTAAGTACCTAGGTATCCCTCTCCACTATGATAAACTGAGGAGAGAGGATATCCAACCCCTTCTGGATAAAATCATTAAAAGGATTTCTAGGTGGAGGGGCAAACTTCTCTCTTACAGAGGTAGATTGATCCTCATACAAGCTTGTTTGGCTAGCATTCCAGTGTATCTCATCTCCTTCTTCAAGTTCGCTAAATGGGCAGTGAACCTCATCAATTCTCAGATGTCTCATTGCTTGTGGAATGATTTTGAGGGAAATAAGAAGCTACACCTTGCTAATTGGGACCTAGTCTCTATGAAAAAAGATTTTGGAGGCCTAGGCATACCTAACCTCCAAGGAATTAACATCTGTCTTCTAGGGTCTTGGATTAAAAGATTCGATGAGGAAGACCTGAAACCCTGGAAGCTTCTTATTGCCCATAAATACCTAGGAAATAAACCTAATATTTTTGTCCCTTCCTCCAACCCTAAGACCTCTAGATTCTGGAAAGGATTAAAATCTATTATGCATGCTGTGAAATTTGGCTACAGATGGAACATAGGGGATGGGAGCAGAACCAGGTTCTGGGAAGATACTTGGTTTGGCACATCCCCCCTAGCAGTCCAATTTTGGCCTATTTACACTGTCCGCAATGAGCTTAACAAAAGTGTCAATGAAGTTTGGGACGGTCAATGCCTAAAACTCTCTTTTAGAAGGAACTTTAGTGATAGTCTCATGGAACAATGGTTCCAGTTGGAGGAAAATTCCAAAAGCATTACCTTTACTGCCGAGCCGAATGCCCTAATTTGGCAGCTGGACAATAAGGGGAAGTATTCCTCCAGCTCCCTCTATCATGTTATCAAATTTAGAGGGGTTCAACCCGTGTTTATCCCTGCTATCTAGAAATTGAGAGTTCCCCCTAAAATTGATGTATTTCTCTGGCTTCTCTCCAAAAACAAATTGATGACTAGGGATAACCTTAGGAAGAGACACATCATCAAACCCCTTGATTGTGAGTCTTGTTCTCACCTATTGAGGAATATTTCTCTAGTTGCTAAACATCTCTGGGCCCACATTGAGGAATATTTCTCTAGTCAGATTGGCTCATCCTTCGAATCTGTCGCTAGATTCTGGATTGCTACCAAAAAGTGCTCAGTTTTAAATACTGTTAGCTCAGCTGTCCTTTGGTGCCTCTGGAAATATAGAAATGCTATGATTTCAGTAACACCTCCTGGATTTCCATTCCGCAGGTCTTGAGGTCGATCAGGAACATGGTGAGGAACTGGGCGATTCTCTCCTCCGGATCGAACAAGGACAAGTTGATGAGCTTTGTGGAAACCCTAACAAGATCCCTCCAGAAACCATTGGCAATCACTTGTGGCTGAACATGGCTCGACCTGCTCTGGGGCTGGACCCGTGGGCTTGTCTCAAGATCTCTGATGAAGATGATGGGCACCTGGCGCCGAAAAAGAGGGACATCCACCATGCTACGCCTTCCAGCCCGATGTCTCCACTTGCTTACTGGTCGCCCAAGGCTGACATGGCCCCTCGGCTGAAGACCTGAAGGCTTCGCTGGACCTTCCTTGTGTCATTTGAGTGCTGTATCCGCCCTGCCTTTGGCACCGCTCGGGTGATTTGTGTTATTCAAAGAACTTGTTCATCCACCCCCCTAGTTTGTAGCTTTTCTACCTTTGCTTTCGAACTGCTCTTTGAACTGCTGTATCAGAATATGTTGTGGTTTCGTTCTCAGCAATGGAACCGGGGAGATGCTCCATGTTTTTCTAAAAAAATTATTTTATATGTTATTATATAAAGCTTGGTAAGACTGTAAATTTAAGGACGAATGTAATAATATCACTTATTATTTAAATATATTTATAACAAAATGCTCAGCCCCTTTTTATTTTTTCATAACATTGCTGGCCCGACCCAACATTATAATTAGAATCAGCCCAGCAAAATCGTGTATTTCGAGAAAGTGCAAATGGGCTGTAATTTTTTAGGAAATAAAATAAACGGGCCGCATGGACGCTACATTATTTGTTCACCCAGCCCAGCTAATGGCTGTAATTCAGAAAAAAGATCAAATTGACTCTAAATTCTATGGCGCAAAAAAAGACTGTAAATTCTGAAAAAATGGGTTGAATACGTGCCGCATTTTTGGAGGCTGAAATGTGGGCCAATAGGTCGAAGCCAATGCAAGTCGTTGTCAATTTAGTCAACAAATGATTCTGACATGTTAGCCGTTGGATTTACATCCAACGACCGGCATCCATCTTCAATCTCTCGTCTTCTTCCTCCAGCGCCGCCGGGACCACCTCCCGCCTCCTGCTGCTAGCAGCTCTGCTTAGCATGCTTCGCTATGAAGCGCTACTCCACCGTTGGCTAGGCCATCCCTCCACCCCTCCACACCTCCTCCTCTTCTCCACCGACTGCCGAACCACACCACACTAGAACCAGTTAACCCTCGTACAGCTCTCTGTTTGCGACTCTACTCCCGCGTCTTCCCATCTCCGGCTCGTTGCTGTCCGGGGCCTCGCCGTCATCCACCACCTTGGATGCACTCGGCGCGGCGTGGTCAACGTGGTCAACGAACGACACCATCGGAAGTAGACTGTGCGTGGAGAGGCTGACAACTGGGTCCACGGCCACACACAAGGAAATGCCTCCTTATTACGCGCAAAATAATGATTCCTCCACCTGACATATGGGACCCACCAAAAGGGCCTCTATATTTTGCGAAATAAAGTGCCCCCCGCTAACATGTCGGACCCACCAGCTATCTTCGCACGCAAGGAAGTGCCTCCTTATTACGCACAAAAAAATGAATATTCCCCCTGCCAGCTGGAACCCAGCATAGTGGGAGGCTGACCTGTGGGCCTACCAAGTTGACGGGGACGGAGGGCTTTGTCAACTTAGTCAATATGAACGATTCTAGCTCCTGTTACCGTACGATATTCATTCAACGGTCGTAGTGCTTCTTCAACCTCTGGTCTTCTTGCTCCAGCCACCCAAACTAGTGCTGGTCGTGCCGCGTGCTCCTGCCTCCCATGGCCGGCTATGATGCTACGGAGGCCTCACCGCCTACAAGTACTCCCACTGCTAGCCAGGCCATCCCTCTACTCACCCACACCCCCTGTTATTCTGCGGTGACAGTAGCCTCACACCGCAGCCGAACCAGTGAACCCTCGTACTCCTCTTTGCGTGGGCATCCACTGCTGCGTCTTCCCCGGCTCCGATTCGTTCCCTTCCTAGTCCTCGCCGTCGTCCACCGCCCTGGTGCTCTTGGCATGGCGTGGTCAAGGACCGACTTCCATTGGAAGAGTACTGTACGTGGAGAGGCTGACAGCTGGGTCCACGGCAGACACAAGGAAGTGCCTCCTTATTACGCAGAAAATAATTATTCCTCCACCTGACAGCAGGGACCCACTGGATGGGCCACCAGTATTTTGTGAAAAAAATCATTTCCCCCTGACTGCTGGGACCCACCGGACGAGCCACCGTATTTCACGAAAAAATCATTCCCCCCGTTGTCAGCTCAGACCCACCGGAAGTGCCTCCTTATTACGCACAAAACATGAATACTCCCCCGGCTAGCTGGGACCCACCTTGCTGGGAGGCTGACTTGTGGGCCTACTAAGTTGACGGGGATGAAGGGCTTTGTCAACTTAGTCAATATGAACGATTCTAGCTCCAGTGACCATACGATGTCCATCCAACGGCCGTAGTGCTTCTTCAACCTCTAGTCTTCTTGCTCCAGCCGCCCAAAGCAGCGCCGGTCATGTCGCATGCTCCTGCCTCCCGTGGCCGGCTGTGCTGCCGCAGAGGCCTCACCGCCCCTACTATTCCCACCGCTGGCCAAGCCCTGCGGCGACGGCCACCTCACACCGCAGCCGAACCAGTGAACCCTCGTAGTCACCTCCACGCGGGCTTCCACTGCCGCGTCGTCCCCTTCCTAGGCCTCGCCGTCGTCCACCGCCGTGGTGCTCTCCGCGCGGCGTGGTCAACATGGTCAAGGAACGACTTCCATCAGAAGAGCACTGTACGTGGAGAGGCTGACAACTAGGTCCACGGCCACAGCCTAGTTTTTTTTGTGATTTGCCAAGTAAGTCGCTTTGTCAGGCCTGTTGGGCTGCAAATATTTCAAGACGAGGAGAGCTTTCATTCGGCTGGCCGAGAAAATGGCCCATCAGTAATGAGCAATGGGATGTACATTTTTAAAACACATCAAACCGGCAATTAGTTTCAAATATCTTTTTTTTCATTTCAAGATTTTAAATTACATTAATTTTTATGCGTGGAGAATTTGTTGGATTTTATATTGATATACATTTATATTTAAAATCAGTTTGAATGTGAGTCGAAATTTTGGGATTAAAAACAGTTTTGACCGCACCGAAATATGCAAAATTTTGTATAATTTTTTAACCGTTGCCACAATATGGGCTGTAATGCTAACAAAAAGAATATGGGCTCCAAAAAAACCTTAAGAATTAGCAAATGAGCTGTAAATTATTAGAAATAATGGCAGATGGGCTATATGCTGTTTTCCACAGATTTGAGGCTTCTCTAAAAAAAGGTTGATGCACAAGCACTGACTGTTGGATGTCCATCCAACAGCCGTCATGCTTCTTCAATCTCTGCTCTTCCTGCTCCAGCCGCTCAAACAAGCGCCGGCGGGACTGCCTGCTCCCTCCTCCTCGCGGCCGGCTGTGCTGCCGCGCAGGCCTCACCGCCCGACCGTACTCCCATAACAGGCCTAGCCATCCCTCTACTCACCCACACCTGCTGTTATTCTCCGACGATGGCAGACGAACCAGTAAACCCTCGTACAGTCGTACTCCCCTCCGCGTGGAAACAACTGCCGAGTCTTCCCTGCCTTTGTGTCGTCCCCTTCCTAGGCCTCGCCATCGTCCACTGCCCTGGTGCTCTCAGTGCGGCGTGGTCAACGTGGTCAAGGAACGACTTCCATCGGACGTGGACTGTACGTGGAGAGGCTAACAGCTGGGTCCACGGCCGCAGCAAGGAAGTGCCTCCTTATTACGCGGAAAATAATGATTCCTCCACCTCACAGCTGGGACCCACCGAACGGGCCACTGTATTTCACGAAAAAAACATTTCCCCCTATCTGCCGGGACCCACCAGCTACATCTTCGGACGCAAGGAAGTGCGTTCGGGCAAAAAAACGATTCGCCCCCTGACTGCTGGGACCCACCAGCTACATCTTTGCAGGCAAGGAAGTGCCTGACAGTCGGGACCCACCTGGTCGAAGCGTACGTAGCGTTGTCATTCTGGTCGCGAACGTGTACGTACATACTAGTCGATGTAGAGGCGCGCATGTGTCGTAGTAGAGGCGTGCATGTGTCGTAGTAGAGGCGCGCATGTAGCATTTACATGTACGTATAGCGGCCAAGGTGCAAGAAAGAAAATACGGCCACGTATGTGTACATACGGGGGGGTCTCGAACGCCTACTCGCGCATACGTATAGCCAGGGCTCGTGTACATGGCTGGGTCGGAACGGAGAAACAACGTCGTCATCGTGTTCATGGGGAGGCAACAGAATGCGTCATGTTCATGGGGAGGCAACGGAATGCATCGTGTTCATCGGGAGGGCTTGGACGGAATAGGCGATGGAAACGAGGCCTGGCGTACCGCAGAATGGAGGAAACGGCCTTGCGTTCGACCGGCCACGTTCAAAACGGGATCCTGTTCATCAGGAGGGGTCTGGCGTACCGCAAAATGGAGGAAACGGACCTCCTACGGTTGAAACGGGGGTCCTGTTGATCGGGAGGGGTGTGGCGTACCGCAAAACGAACGAAACGGACTTGTGTTGGAGCGCTATGGTCGAAACGGGGGTCCTGTTCATCGGGAGGGGTGTGGCGTACCGCAAAACGGGACTCCACGGGATACTGTTCATCTCCACCGTCGACCTCCTCCAGCCTCCACGGGCTCCTATTCATCCAGCCTCCACGGACTCCTCCAGCCTCCACCGCGCGCTACTCCACCGGCTACTGTTCAACCACCCCTCCACCGTCTACTGTTCATCCAGCCCTCCACACCACGGGGTCCTGTTCAACCACCCCTCCACGGGCACCCCTCCACCGTCTATTGT